>NW_017307395.1:356198-376214 GCF_000935625.1 Nanorana parkeri | reverse complement strand
AAGTGTCTTATCGTATTCTCTGTTTCCATTGGAGCATTGGAGAGATTCCTATTACTTCCTTTCCCAACAGGAAGTGAGGGACAATCTCCCAAATGGGGCACAGAGTACAGAATAAAACCTGACCGAGGTCCCGCCCCCTTTCCCCACATCGTGTTGGACTGGAGTTGGCCTTTAACCTTAATGACTTGTTTGTTCCAGCAACTGAAACACAGCAACCTGGTGAACCTGCTGGAGGTTTTCCGCAGGAAGAGAAAACTGCACCTCGTCTTTGAATATTGCGACCAAACGGTTCTTAACGAGCTGGAGAAACACCCCAATGGGTAAGTCCCATGTGAAGGTCATTTCATAGGATGAAACAGACTGTGTAACAGACATTAACCCTAACCAACCAATCAGATTGTGTCTTTCACCAGAGCAGTAAGAAAGAAGAATTCTGATTGGTCCTCAGTTCCTGCACTTTGCCGCAGTAGACAAGAAGAGTGATGTTGATGCCTATGTACACAACCATCACACAGCCTCCTCAACAATGCTATTCGTGTAAAGTGAACCCCATACAGGGGTACAGGTACACTTCAGAACAAGATCACACAGGGACTCATACACATGCAGATAACATGCATACATGCAATAGGTTGAACTTGATGGACCTGTGTCTTTATTCCACCTCAAATACTAGGTAACCTGTCAGCCATTCAAACTCCTGCCTAAGATGCATGCCCAAGATGGCTGCTATTACCAACTCTGTGTGCCCCTATGAAACTAGTGGCACCCTGATAGTAGGAGCCTGACTGCTCTGACTTGAGGAGGACGCATCCCCACCAACTACCTCCCTCTGTCCAATGAGAGTTGAAGTGGGCAGGAGGACATCTGTTCTTGAGGCTTAGTCCTCAAGGTGGAGAAGCCAGTCCCAAGAGAGGCACATGAAGGGCTCTTTAGCTCACACGGGTGATGGTAGCCATGTTGTGCTTTTGCTTTTAACAGGTTTGATGTTAACCTAGGCAACTGGATGGCACTCTTGTCATACAACTCTCGGGGTTGGAGTCCCACCAAGGTCATTGCCTTTATGAAGTTTGTATGGTCCTCCCATGTTTGCATGGACTTACCATACCAGTAGGTTTGATTGGCTTCCATCAAAACAGTGGAAGGGTTTAGATCAAGGTTAGGCAACCTCGGCACTGCGGCTATGGTGAAAAGACAAATCCCATCGTGCTTTTGTCTTTGGGAGTCATGTCTGTGGTTGCCAGAGTCTTGCAATGACTCATGGGGTTTGTAGTTTTATTACAGCTGGAGTGCCGAGGTTGCCTACCCCCGTCCTAGTGCATTCCTCATACTCTTGATCCGGTATAGGCCACCCCAGCACTCCAGCTGTGGTGAAGCTACGAATCCCATCATGTTTCTGCCTGTGGCAGTCAGAGTCTTGCAATGCCTCATGGGATTTATAGCTTCACCATCGCTGGAGGGCCAAGGCTGACTACCCCTGGATTAGGTTGTGTGCCCCTATGGAGAGCAGGGACTGGTACAAATGGTTCTATATACCCTCTCAGGCTGTGTGTAGTATGTTGGTGCTATATACACATACAGGGGACCGAAATATTAATATTGTCCTTTATTCCTGCATTGCCATTAGATTCTGCTGTAGTACATGGACAGTAGAGGAACACTACATTGTGCCTGATGGAAATGTCTAAATCCATGAACCCATCGCACTCGAAAGATAATGAGGGTGCTGCGGCTGTCGCCGGTTGGCAATCGTGGTCAACACCGGCACCCCAATAACACGTCAAATACGTCTGTTTATTGACATATGAGAAGAATACGTGATACACTCTATTATTATTATTATACAGGATTTATACAGCGCCAACAGTTTGCGCAGCACTTTACAATATAGGGAAGTCATTACAATCACAATACAACTCAAGACAAGATAGTAAGGAGGGCCCTGATCCTGAGGGCTTACAATCTAAAAGGGAGGGGGAACTCAATGCGACGTTTCGGGGTCTCGCAGGATCCCCTTTATCAGGCAGAACAAGCTATTGGAGTGCCGGTGTCTATATATTTCGTTTGATGGAAATGTCTCCCTCCATTTTCTTCCTATTGTGGTTTCCAAAATCTAATTTCCTGTTTCAGGGTCCCGGACACAACAACAAAGAACATCGTACAGCAGATCCTACAAGCCGTCAACTTCTGCCACAAGAACAGCGTAAGCAGGATAACAGGCTGTGATCATCTGAGTAGATTCATCAGGGAGTAAACCCCAAATCTATAACATGTGTGATGGTGTTTCGGGTGGAGGGGAAAAGGCATGTGAGATGACCTCCCAGCCAATATACCCCACACTGTAGCAGCACCTTGGCAACAGGGGATCCTGAGATTCCACTAAGTGGGAGCTTCACTATCTAGTGTCCTCTTTGGTGCCTCCACCTAAAAGGGCTTATAAGGGGCACTGCCTCCCAAGAAGACCTTGTCCCAAGGGTCTATCACTTACATACTCTTGCATTCATGAAGCAGTTCAGGTCCACACTTGAATGCAGATTCTGATGCTTTACTTGAACTTGCTAGGATGAAACATGAGAACAAAAGAGGTTGAATGCACAAAACACACAAGGGGCTCCTGCAGCTCCTTGGCTAAAAGCCCCTGGATGCCCAATACACACAAGAGCACCTACAGCTCCTTGGCTAGCAGTCCCTGGATGCCCAATACACAAGGGGCTCCTACAGCTCCTTGGCTAGCAGTCCCTGGATGCCCAATACACACAGAGCACCTACAGCTCCTTGGCTAGCAGTCCCTGCATGCCCAATACACAAAGGGCTCCTACAGCTCCTTGGCTAGCAGTCCCTGGATGCCCAATACACACAGAGCACCTACAGCTCCTTGGCTAGAAGCCCCTGGATGCCCAATACACACAGAGCACCTACAGCTCCTTGGCTAGAAGCCCCTGGATGCCCAATACTCTACAGCTCCTTGGCTAGCAGTCCCTGGATGCCCAATACACACAGAGCACCTACAGCTCCTTGGCTAGCAGTCCCTGCATGCCCAATACACAAGGGGCTCCTACAGCTCCTTGGCTAGCAGTCCCTGGATGCCCAATACACACAGAGCACCTACAGCTCCTTGGCTAGCAGTCCCTGCATGCCCAATACACAAAGAGCTCCTACAGCTCCTTGGCTAGCAGTCCCTGGATGCCCAATACACACAAGGAGCTCCTCTAGCTCCTTGGGGCACCTACAACTCCTTGGCTAGAAGTGCCTGGATGGGTCACAGCATGCAGAATGTCATCTGGAGGACAAAGCCCCTCAAAACAAGAGATTCAAGTATAACTCCATTCCAGGGATGGATCTAGCTGCAAATATATTTCTTTGGAGCAGGGTCATATGACACAGGACTGCAATGTATTCTGAACAAGTACGGGGGACAGACGAGTTATCTCTGGTGAACATACAATACAGAATCCAAGCCTTGCGTTCTTTAGACTTTGGTTTCTATTCTACTGAAGGTGACCGATGTCTTCATATAATCACAATGGCTCTACATTTCAGGTTCACATTTAGACACTCATTTGTGTTTTTTCCTTCTTATCAAAAACTTTATTTCGCTTGAAATGTGTCTCACTTTCTGGCAGTGCATCCACCGCGACGTCAAACCGGAGAACATACTTCTCACCAAGCAAGGAGTCATCAAGCTCTGCGACTTTGGCTTTGCCAGAATCTTAAGTAAGTCTTTCATCTCCTGGGATCAGGGATGTGATGATTGGAGACTCTCTCTGGATCAGGCTGATCATTGGGGAGGACAGGCGTAGGGGGCAGCAGGCTACAGCCGGCCATACACCTGGAGACTTTCATTCAAACAAATGTGTTATTTGGAAAGTTTGTGTGATTTTAGTAATAATAGTGAGTGGGGTCATCAACACAATTGTTTTCTGCTGATGAGAAAATCGAAGGACGGGGATGGAAAATTTCTTGAACTAATTTCATTCTAACAGTGAATGTGGTTTTTCATCAATATTCATCTCTGACGGCATTTATCACATGTCCTGGTGAGAATGGAGGCATTGCTGTGTGTTCTTATTGGGACACATGTGTGGAGACATTGCTGTATCGGGACACATGTATGGAGACATTGCTGTGTGTTCTTATTGGGACACATGTAACGGGACATTGCTGTGTATTCTTATCGGGACACATGTATGGAGACATTGCTTGACACATGTATGGGGACACATGTTTCGGGACACATGTATGGGGACACATGTTTCGGGACACATGTATGTGGACATTGCTGTATCGGGACACTTGTATGTGGACATTGCTGTATCGGGACACATGTATGGGGACATTGCTGTATGGGGACACATGTATGGGGACATTGCTGTATGGGGACACATGTTTCGGGACACATGTATGGGGACACATGTTTCGGGACACATGTATGGGGACATTACTGTTTATATACTCGTCTTGTTAATTTTTCCTCCACAGCTCGGCCTGGAGATGATTATACAGATTACGTGGCCACTCGGTGGTATCGCGCTCCAGAGCTGCTGGTCGGGGACACGCAGTACGGTGCGGCGGTGGATGTTTGGGCCGTAGGATGTGTCTTTGCTGAGCTGCTCTCTGGACAACCTCTGTGGCCAGGAAAATCTGATGTGGACCAACTCTACCTCATCATTAGAACCCTCGGTAAGCATGGGGGACCTGCTGCATTGTGGGTAAGGTGAGAAATATACAACTAAAAAGGGGCAATTAACTAAACTTGTTGAACCTTTTTAAAGTAACATTGTGTACTCTTCCCTGAATCCTGCTGAGCTTTGTGTATTTCATCCAGATCTGTGCAGTAATCCCGTGTGAGACTTCCTGTAATAAAGACCGCTCACTGCTGCTCTCACTCCTTGTGCAGGGTGACTGGTCTTGTCTCCGCCCCCTCCTGTAATAAAGATCGCTCACTGCTGATTTCTCTTCTTGTGCAGGTTGACTGGTCTTGTCTCCGTCCCCTCCTGTAATAAAGACCGGTCACTGCTGATTTCTCTTCTTGTGCAGGGTGACTGGTCTTGTCTCCGCCCCCTCCTGTAATAAAGACCGGTCACTGCTGATTTCTCTTCTTGTGCAGGGTGACTGGTCTTGTCTCCGCCCCCTCCTGTAGTTTTCTGCTTTAATAGGTTTCTTCATTTGAATTGCTGATGTATGTTTTGGAATTTGTCCCACAGGAAAGCTGATCCCCAGACACCAGTACATATTCCACAGCAATGAGTACTTCCATGGCGCCAGCATCCCGGAGCCCGATCCAGATGATGTGGTATGTAACCGGGACAGTGCAAGAGCCAACTAAGCATCAACCTTTCTCAGGCCCTCCTGTGCGCTCCTCTGACCCGAGCGTCACTTTGGTACGGAGGTTTTTTCATTTTCTTGACATCGGGGCCAACCAGCACCATTGGTTTTTACTCTGTCCAGTAAGAGGGTATCATTGGACCAGGGGATGATGGGAGGTTGTAGTCCAAAGAGTAAGAAGTCATGTGCTGAGTACCAACGTTAGACTACAATCGGTGCACATAAAGGGCCTTGTAATGGCAAACGCAGGGACACTGCGCTGCCGGATCTTCAGCCATTTACCATTGTTGACCTTAGCACATATGGAGCCTCTGTATGTAATGGCCGCTGACCTGCTCAGTGCAGCTCACAGCAAACTCAGATCAGTCCGCTGTCAGATCTCAGGACTGGGCTGGATGCTTTATGGCACCGGTACTTCACACATCAACTGGACCCAGATAGGGCTGCAACAACTAATCAACATAATCGATTATAATCGATGATTGAAAAAGTTGTCAACTTTTTCAATCATCGATTAATCGGCCTCTGATTAGTTGGCCCTGTTCACGGCTCCACACAAGCTGCGCACCGCACCTCCTCCCCAACTCCCGCTCACCGCCCGCCCACATCCACGATCGGCACAGGGACGCGGGAAGAAGGAGTAAGGAGGAGCAGGTGAGGGGTGACAGCCGCCGACAGACAGGCCCGATCTCAGAAGCAACTTGTTGGAAGACTGCTCAGGTAAGCCTGCACTTCCCTCCCCCCCACATGGTGCTCTATAATGTATTGCTGGGATTTGTATTCCTCTATAGCTGATGGTACATTGTGCTGTATATTATACATAGGAATACAAATCCCAGCAATACGCTGTATGTATAATGTACTATTTGTTGTATTCCTCTATAGCTGGTGGTATTCTGCATTGCGCTGTATAGAGGACTACAGATCCCAGCAATGATACATTATACAGCGCAATGCGGAATACCACCAGCTATAGATGGACTACAATCTCAATACAAACTAGTAGTCCATCACTGGAGCCACTTTTAAAAATGTATTTTATTTTTTATCCGATTAACCGATTAATCGAACTTAATAATCGGCTAACTAATCGATTTTGAAAATAATCGTTAGCTGCAGCTCTAGACCCAGAACTATAGAAGAAATTCAATCAAAACCCGCTCTGATTTCTTTATTTCTATTTTACTTTCAATGTCATTCTTCCTTCCGCAGGAGACCTTGGAGGAGAAGTTCCCTAATATCCACTCTGCAGCCATGGCCTTCATGAAGGTAATGACACCGGAATGACTCCCAGAGGCATGACGAGAGTTGTAGTTTCACCGCAGCTGGAGTGCTGAGGTTGCCTAGCCCTGCAATATAATATACAATACATATGATGGGAATACTAGGCAGCCACCCCCAATGTACTATCAATGCTGCCTCTACTGTGAAATCAAACTTGTTCTGACTTCATAAAACACGGACTCATTCTGACAGTGTACAGCAGGTACAATACCGGGCTGATTTATAACACGCTTGCACTGCATATAGCGTGCGAATGATGTTCACAGCACATTTCTTCAGCTCCTCGGCTCCATCTAGTGGTAGTAATGTGCTGCAACCGTCAATCACACAGCTATAGGCTCTGCAAATGCCACTTCTGTCTAAGCCCTATCTGGAGCCCTAACCCCCCCCCATTATTCTGGATAAAGGGCAAATGTCTACACTCCCCATCACCTCCCACAATGCCGTGCCTGATTGGCCAGTCACCAGGCCCCAAACTCACATGGCGGGGATGCAAATGGTGACTTTGTACATGGTATTGCGGTCAATCAGACATCATCTGAACTTCACTGAATGAATTTTTCTTAATTATTTAACTGAAAATGTAATTAATTAAAAAGTAAAATATAAATATATATCTTTTTTATATTAAAACCATCAAAAATAAATAAATGTGTATATATATAAAGATTTACAGATGGGATGGCACATCTTAGTCAGACCTGAATAACAGATTGCTCTCTGGGTCCGTGTCAGGTACACTGTACTCACTGTAAGCTCTGATGCATTGTAATGTAATACTTGTCCAGTAGACACGCCTCCACCGTGATGTCATACTCAGCGGACGCTGTGCTCTATGAAGTGACCTTGCTGCATGCTCACCCTTGTGACTCCTCCCCTTAGGGTTGCCTGAAGATGGAACCTGATGACAGACTGACCTGTGAGCAGCTCCTGGAGAGTGCTTACCTAAACCCCGCCCGCGAGGAGCCAGAGAGGAGGAATCGGAAGGCACGCAGAAGGCAACAGGTGAAGCCTCATTGTGTCTTATGTGATCATCAATAGAAAAATAAGTAACTCAGACATTCTTTACCTTTCTCACTTCAGAAGCCGCTTGGCAAGTTTTAGGTCCCTGTCTGACCTCCCAAGTTCTGAATGTGTGGGGTCAGGCTTTGGTCAGGGCAGCGATTGTCTGATCTATGCTGACGATTAGTACTGAGGGAGAATCGGAGGCCAATCCATCAGCAGGGATCATGGCACCAAGTCCCCGAACAGATATTTAAAGGAGAACTATGGGGTCAGGGCTTTTCCCCATAGTTCTTCTAAGGGTCACGGGAGGACACATACTGACCTCCTCCCGTGACGCAAAGCTCAGTATCCCGCGAGCTGCAGTATACTGAGATGCCGCAGCCGGGACAGATCCCGACAATTATGTCTGGATCCACCCAGCTGCGTGAGTGACAGCTGGCTCTGCCTATCTAGAGGCAGAGCCAGCTGTGCCCGCCCCTCCCCCGTCCGTTCCGCCAGTCAGCGCTGGAGGATCGGAGAGAGGGGAATCCCAGCAGGGAGCCATGAGTGACAGTCACGGCTCTCTGCAGGGGTAGATCAAGAAGTGAGCGCCGGTATGTGTTCACTCACTTCCCGATCTACTGAGCCGACCTGTCACAGTCTCATTGTCACAGGTCGGCTAGGACTATGAGGCCGAATGATTCTCACTCACCTCGTAGTTCTCCTTTAAAGCTGAGCTCCAGGCAAACAGCTTGGTAGCTTTTTACCTGCTAAGACAGCACAGCCAGCGACCTGATTTCCTCTTCTTGCAGTTACTGAACAATGTAGGCCACCTCCCCGCCCCCTGCCTGTGATTGGACAATGAAGGAGCAGCAGCACACCAATGAGGTCCCTTTCCCCTCCTGTCAGGATATGACTTCTCAGCACACATCAGTGCAGTAGGCTCTAGCTGTGGGGCCAGTTTGTAGTCATCCGCCTGGAGGACCTTTATCAGTAAAAGGCGGATCCTGGCCTAGCGCAGGACGTAAGTTTAATCCATGTGACCCACTCATGTGCGCGATTTCTCTCCGCAGACTCAGCTCCTGCCTCACATTCCCGGGAATGGAGTCTCTCCGGCCCCAGAGGGGAAAACCAAGCACCGCCCACAGAAGTTCGACCATTTCCCCAACATTTAGAGGCCCCAAAGGCTTTGTGCCGGCTTCAAGGAAGTGGGAGAGTCTGCCAGGGTTTCTCTCATGGGATTCTTACTGCAAACAAACAGAACTACAGGACTCTACTGGTTGACCTCTCTATTCTCTGTGACTCTTCACTGGGGTTTTGTTGAAGGGGCTGGTTCAATTTATGCCCCAAAACAACCCCTCCTGACCTCAGGATACAAGTTATTACAGACACGCGTCCGTAGTCCATGGGCAATCCAACCCTTCATGGTGGAAATAGGTTCATGTTTGGTATATCGTACATCCATCCAATGGACCACTCAAGAGGAGGACCCACCGCTTCTATCTCGATCCAATTCATTGGATCCAATTCAACCCAAGATGCGACCTCTCCTATTACTCTGCACCAGGGGTAGGCAAACTCTGACCCTCCGGCTGTGGTGAACCTACAAGTCCCATCATGAATCTGCTTCTGGGAGTCATCCTTGTGGCTCTCAGAGTCTTGCAATGCCCCATGGGACTTGTAGTTGCACCACATCTGGAGGGTCGGAGTCTTGTCCACCCCTGATCATTATTGGAAGGCCGTGTACAGTACATGTAGAGGAGTAAGACAAAAGTGCTGGGCATGGAGGTCAGCTGTCTACCATTGAAGAGAGAACTCCAAAATATTGGAGAAGAAAAGATGAGGACCAAGGTCCCAGCTGGTAATGATTTGGAGGACAAGGAATGATTGGAGGATTTGAGGTCCAATACTCACATGGATATGGTTGAGGGACGTTCCTATAGGGATATCAGGCAACCAGAAGATAAGGCTTGCGGGGAATACTTCTGTCCGCGGTCACACTTGATGCTCATTGGGGTGTGCTTTGGACAGTCTGGAGATGAGAGGCTATGGGAACCCGATCAGGCCTGGAGGGTAAAGTAGGAAAAAAAATCAAGAAATGAGGTCGGCAGAGGTGGCCGGACGAAACATATGGACAGGAGATCTTTTGTATGTTATCAACAATTGTTATTGGAAAGTCATAAACCACTGTGAACGCGTTTCGGGACTCTAATATGGCCACTTCCTCAGGAGGAGACACTTGGAAGAGACATCTCCCGACGTCTGTGTTTTATACTTGTGCCCCTCATCCGATACCAGACAAAAGATTATCTCTCCATCGGTTACGTCCGGGCGCCTCTGCTGACCTCAATTCTTAGTTTGTTTGGGGGCTTGCTACCCTCCAGCCCTCTATCATACCCGGGAATGAGTGGATGACATGAGCCACAGACATGACCCCCCAGAGGGTATTGGGGTTTCACCACAGCCGGAGTGCCAAGGTTGCCTACCTCTGATCTAGAGTATGGAGAATGCCTGAGGATGACTGTGGTGGAACCAGAACTATGGCAGGAAAACCCTATGCTGGAGGTAGAAGCGGCCACCACCTGGAACTAAAATATCACTTTTGGGTGAACCGACTGTTTAATCCAGGGGCAGGCAACCTCAGCACATCAAAATCCCACCATGCCTCTGGCTGTCTTGCAATGTCTCATGGGACTTGTAGTTCGACAACAGCTGGAGTGCGTAGGTTGCCCACCCCTGTCCTAGTGATCCTCTAAATCAGGGGTAGCCAAACTCCAGCCCTCCAGCTGTGGCAAAACTACAAATCCCATGATGCATCTCTCCCTGGAAATCATGCCCGTGGCTGTGAGAATCTTGCAATGCCTCGCGGGATTTGTAGTTCCACAACTGGAGGGCCGGAGTTTGGCTACCCCTGCTCCAGATTAAGGTTGCGCAACCTCAGGACTCCGTCATCACAGCTAGAGGGCCGAGGGTGCCCACCTCTGGAATTACCACTTCTTCTAACCTAAAGCCGACGAGCTGCCGCAAGTCACCGACGTCTTTGCTCCTCTTGGGAGCCTCTGACCTCGGCTCTGTGTACATTGTGTGATTTGGATTCCAGATCCTCCCGTTCTCCGTGTGCCTTTCCTGTAGAATAAAATGTTACAGACGATGTGTGAAATCTGATTGGAGAGACTGCGTGGTTTTCTTTTTTCTATGGGAGGGGGCGGCTCCTGTATTAAGATGGAGGAAAGTATCCAGTTCCCATAGCAACCGGCAACACAAACCGGATAAATTAACTTCTTGGTTGCCGTGGGTTACACAGACACCTTCCTGTATTGTGATTTATATCCGTTCCGTAAAACTATTTAATATTCAGACATAAGTTATCATCCAGTAAAGGGAATTCTTACACCAGGGGCAGGCAGCCTTTGCACTCCCGCTGTGGTGAAACTACAAATCCCATGCTTCTCCCTCTGGGAGTCACACCTGTAGCTGTCAGCCTTGCAATGCCTCATGGGACTTGTGGTACCACAACAGCCGGAGTACTGAGGTTGCCTCCCCCCGTCCGAGACTGTACATTTCTTGTTGGTGGCAAGATAACCCAACAGTCTTGAAATCTGCTCAGGCTTGTTTAGAGCCACAGCCAACGCTCCTATGCAGAGGTGTATTCAGACTTGGAGCTTGTTCAGACCAATTAATTACAGTGCGTTCAGTGCGGTTAGCTGCTGGGACGCACTGCATTTTATGTAGCATTGTAAGACTCTGATTTGGGGCATTTACCCCACAACCCTTGTTAGATCAGATGAGGGCACACGGACCACAGCTCCCCACTAGAGTCCATATGTTCTTACCTGGAGGGGTTCTATGGATTCATATCTTTGGCAACCTAGAACTCGGATTAGTTCCCGTGTAATACAATTACCGGCTTAAACTAGAGATCCACCGGTGCCGATACTTGCCATTTTCATGAGAACTACCAGGGTTGCAGCTGGGACCGGGCTCTGCCGCTCCACCGCTGTCCTGAAATCATTAGTCTGTATTGTTTTATAAAAACTGTCACATGACAACAAAAAAATGTATCAGTACTTGTATCTGTGAGGACTTGGACCAGTATCACGACTTGGACTCACAAAACTGGTACCGGTGCATCCCTTTATTTATAAAAACAAAATAAAACAGAGATGTACAAATCCCGGGAGCTCCTTACACATGACGGAGGACGGCACTTGGTATCTGAACATTCCCCGCTTAAAGGGGATCTATGGTCAATAAATAAATCTGTATTTCTATGTTGAATTTGAAGTTCTACCCCGCTCCTAATAACCAGATCCATCTAAAAGATACCTATAGATTGTACTTCCTCACTGACACCGTATCACTCAGCTCTGAGTATTCACTTCCTTCCGTCACCGCTCTGAATTACAACTCAGCGTCTGATCAATGTAACATTGTCACTGCTTGCTGGAAGCAATGCATGATGGGACATGTAGCCTGGAGAAATGGAGATTGCAGCAGGGAAAGAGACGCAAAGCACACTGGGAGTCCAGGAAGTTGTTCTAAGGTATTCCAAAGACTCTGAATAGTTTTGGAATACCTCATGGGACTTGTAGTTCTACAACAGCTGGAGTGCCGAGGTTGCCAGCGCTGGGCAAGCATATCCTGTGACTTTCAAACTCCTTTAATAAATGCAAAACTTCATCATTACAGGTCAAATGAACATTTATTACAAAAGAAAAGCAGCCCATGGATTGCCTGTATGGGGACAATGAAAGCCAAGACATCGGTGAGGTTACTCCCCTGTGTGGTCACAAACAGAACATGATCCATAACATGCCGGGTCACATAAGAGCGTTCATGTCAGCGCTTCTGATAGAGGATACGTTCCCAAAAACACTTCCCGAAGCATTCCCACCCTAAACTGATAGTCAGAAATGATCAGAATTCTTTATGTAGATCATAAAATGTGCACTGACATAAATGCCCCCCTGTGACCCCGGCCACAGGACAAAATCCCCATAGAGACCCTGATCCCGGGATCCTGCAACTCCTTCACAACCAGCAGGGGGCAGCACTTGCATTATTCAGGACAGGGAGTATAATACACAGAGAAGGTCGGGGCCACAGAGGAGTCTGAAGTGCTACACTTGCTGATGTTTGTCTTCCAATCATTAGAAATCTCTTGCCCTTCCCCCCTTTTCCCCCCAATGGGGTAAGTTCATGAAATGGGGAGTTAATTTAATCCCTCGTCGTCTCCTGGTTGCATCTCCAGGATGTCCGTTACGATTCCAGTGCCGATGGTCTTGTTTCCGTCTCTCAAGGTGAAGCGCTGACCCGTTTCCAGGATCATTGGCTGCCGGAGGGTCATGGTTAGGCTGGTGTCTTCGCCGGGCATAACCATTTCCTGCAAGAGAGGAGGAAGACGTTACTACGAGGTCAGAGAACCAATGTGAGGAGGTACTGGGGGGGAATTGTAGTCAGCCTTCACTGCACACACACTACACTTCTGAACTCATCTTTAGGGCCTAGTCACATCCACTCTGTCCACCCCACAGATGTTGCATTAGCACATTTCATTCCAATAGGCTGCCAATGCACCACAACGGGCACGTGACATTTTGTCTAATGCAGAGCACAATGCGGGTGCATTTCTTTAGGCAAACTTCAGCCCTCCAGCTGTGGTGAAACTACAAATCATATCTAGCATCTGCCTCTAGGAGTCACGCCTGTGGCTGTAAGTCTTGCAATGCCTCATGAGATTTGTAGTTGCAGCACAGGCAGAGTGCTGGAGTTCCTCTACCCCTGGAATGTACAGAGATCAGAGTACAGACCACACAAGAAAACAACACATACAGGTCAGGGGGAGATCTGGTGAAGTCTGAGCGGGACCGGGCCTGATAAAAGGGCACAGCCCTGAAACATCACCGCCGTCCCCTTCCACCTCAGACTACACCATGGCTCCTGGTGTTGTAATGAAGCAATAGTAATGAAGCAGCACGAACCTTTCCTTCGGGGAGAGTGACTCGGGCGGACATGTCCCAGGTCAGCGAGAACATGACGGGTAAGAAATTGCTGACAAAAGGCTTGTGGCGCCCTCCTTCCTCTTTGCTGAGGATGTAAACCTGAAACAGACGTTACCGTTAGAGCAACACGGAGGCAAGACACGGCCATTCAGAGGCTACAAACACAGCATGGGGTGTATAAATGGCGGGGCGCATAGATGGCGAGGCGCACACATGGCGAGGCGTATAGATGGCGGGGCGCACACATGGCGAGGCGTATAGATGGCGGGGCGCACACATGGCGAGGCGTATAGATGGCGGGGCGCACACATGGCGAGGCGTATAGATGGCGGGGGCGCACACATGGCGAGGCGTATAGATGGCGGGGGCGCACACATGGCGAGGCGTATAGATGGCGGGGGCGCACACATGGCGAGGTGTATAGATGGCGGGGGCGCACACATGGCGAGGTGTATAGATGGCGGGGGCGCACACATGGCGAGGTGTACCTGGGCCTTGACCTTCTGGTGAGGTTTGATGGAGCCGGGCTTGCACATGACCATTCCTCGTCTCACGTCCTCCCTCTTTATCCCTCTGACCAGGGCCCCGAGGTTGTCCCCGGCCTCGGCCCGGTCCAGGTTCTTGTGGAACATCTCAACACCTGCAAGAAATATTTTATTACCACCACCACCGAGCACTGACACTTCATGGTCATGTTATAGGTTATACCCCGACCAAGTAACGAGAGTGAAATGTAGATGCGGGAAATTGAGTAAAGATCATCTGGAGGTCATCATTTACTTAGGGTAGAAGTCTAAATTCACATTGTGTAGTGAATCCGCATACCGCTGTTTCCAAAGAGCTAAAATCAACTTTATTGTTCCGGCACAATGGAGAACACTCCACCCAGCTGCTCCTGACATGTTCCGCCCCCTAGTGGAGCTTAGTCATAGTACAAGAGGGTGTGGAGGGATAGGAGCTTCTAGGGCTCGTTTCATACCATGTTGTCCATTGAGCTGAAGGGAAGGATGGAGGTCAGATAGAAGACAGAAGGGAAGGCCGGAAGTCAGATAGAAGACAGAAGGGAAGGCCGGAAGTCAGATAGAAGACTGAAGGGAAGGCCGGAAGTCAGATAGAAGACTGAAGGGAAGGCCGGAAGTCAGATAGAAGACTGAAGGAAAGGCCGGAAGTCAGATATAAGACAGAAGGGGAGGACGGAGGTCAGATAGAAGGGAAGGTCGGAGGTCAGATAGAAGACTGAAGGGGAGGGCGGAGGGCCGATAGAAGACTGAAGGGAAGGACGGAGGTCAGATAGAAGGGAAGGTCGGAGGTCAGATATAAAGAGTTGGTCCTGGAAGTGGCTCTGGCTGCGATCAGAAGGTCACAGATGCATCTAGTTAATCGTCCCACCTCACCCGTTTGTAACTATCTGCGGGGGGCACAAGGGCCTCACAGTAAATGGAGATGAACTATGAAGATCACCTGTCACCACGGATTTCAAGTATTTGCCGCGGCCGACAAATTCACACTCGTCTCCCTTCTTAATAGTTCCCCGTTCCAGAGTTCCGGTCACCACGGTGCCTCGGCCTGCAAACCAAATACAAAGTCAGAGTTTAGCCGGGAGAGAACATTACACTGCGTATCCGCTTTACCAAGTCAGCCACCTACTGTGCACAATACATGAGGCTGCAATGCCCACCTTCCATATCCTCATATATGTATTTCTGAATCCTCCAAATCAAACCATCCCATATAGATTTTATAGATCTGACCTAAAAACTACCCCAGAGCCTGAAATGCAGCACCATAGACCTGCATGTTGTGCCCGCAGAGGGGCCTGAAGTTCATTAACCACTTGCTGCCCGGAGCAATTTCCTACATTTGCACACAGATGATAAAATCTGAGTTTTTGGCTAGAAAACAGCTCCAGACCCCCAAACAATGATCTATGTTCTGGAAGCAGAGGCCTTGTAGAATAAAAAGATGCTAGTTGCAATTTTTTATGTCGCACGGTATTTTCGCAAATGTTTATCAGACCGGTATGTTTAAGATGAAATACACTAAAATGAAATTTAGTGCACAGAAACAGAATATAATGCCTAATTTAATATATAAAATATAAAAGTCGGGGTCACATCGGGTAGACAGCAAACATGTCAAGCTTTAAAATTGTGTGCGCCCGTGAAACCTACAATACCCAAAATTTCCCTAAGGGGATGTTTTAAAAGGTTTTATCGCTCATCACTTCTAGTGCCAACAGTGATTGATGGCCCTAAAATGAATGCTCCCACTCTGACATTCACTGCGATATGTAACATGTGTATGGCGCAATTTTCGTTTTTGCATGTAGGCGCATGTTTGCTTTGCATGTGTGCAGGTGGGGGAACTTAAAACTAAAAAGTTTTACACTCAACCTAATTGCTATCGCATAGGAGGCTAACAAGCCCCCTATGTAATAGCAAATATGATGTGACAGGTCCTCTTTATGGAGACATCAGGGGTCAGACCCCTGATGCCCCAGACCTAGGGAGCCCAAAGAAGCCGAGATCTGCTTCCCCAGCTTCTTCTCCGGGCTCCAAGAGCCAGAGAATGTGCACAGTGACGACGGAAGTGATGCAATACATATCTTCCGGGTCCAGTGATCGGAGGAGAGATTAGTGGCTAAAAGCTTGCTAATCTCACTCTGATCTGTCAGGGGAGACCGGCCAAGCCGGGCCCGCACAGGGGACAACGGAGTCCGGGGAAGCCGGCGGCGGCCCCAGCAGTGGTGAAGGAGGGCACAGCGCAGCATCGTACAAATGATCCAGCCCCTGTACTGACACCGGATTGGCTTGTACAGAAACTGCAATCGCCGGCTGTTTAAAACGATACCAAGAAAATGGCGGCAGCAGCCGTGTTCGTGGTATAACCACTTCTAGGGGACGACGTGTATTTACGTGAACCTGATTGAAGTGGTTAAGAGGCTCTTGTGGTTCTGAATCATCTATAAACAGGACTAATAAAGCTCATCTGAGATCCCCTCACCAGAATATCTCATGGCGGGTGACGTATGAGAAGAGGCGGCATACCTGGAATAGAATGAACAGACTCCACCGGCAGCAGGTAAGGTTTATCCAAGTCTCGTATGGGGATGGGAACGTGAGTGTCCACAGCGTCCAGGAGCTTCATAACCGAGTTCAGTCCGAGCTCTGCATTCCGGTTCTGTGGAAGGAACACACGCCGGCTCTTTAATAAAACTCAAAAAGAAAGGTTTTGCTTGCGATACGGAGTCATGCAGCATGGCATAGCACATCGATCGGCACGGCATAGCACATCGATCGGCACGGCATAGCACATCGATCAGCATGCGAGAAGTGTTTTCAGATCTGCAGTGGCAGCCTCCATCATTCTCATGGTAGACAACCTCGGCACTCTAGCTGTGGTGAAAGTACAAATCCCATCATGCCTCTACCTCTGGGAGTTAAGCCTGTATCTGTCAGTCTTGCAATGCCTCATGGGATGTGTAGTTCCACTACAGCTGGAGGATCTGGCTGCCTACTCCTGTGCTGGGTGTACTTCAAAACTAACTATTCAGATTCCTCTGTAAATCTAACTTAGAAGATGGGCTTCTCCGATATCTACCTCCAGAGCGCACAGCGCAGAGCCGATGATCACCGGGGTGTTCTCTCCATCGTATCCAAATTCTGTCAGCAGCTCTCTGATCTCCAGCTCCACCAGATCCAGCATCTCCTTGTCATCGACCGCGTCCGCTTTGTTAATGTACACCACGATGTGCTGCACCCCGATCTGCAGGAGGGAAGGAGGGGGGTCACCGAACAGTCTGCGTTACTGAAGCACTGATATGCAAAAAGCCAAAGAGGGGGACAGGTGGATAGAGGGACAGGGAGGGAATGCAAAGAGGGGCGGGGAGGTGGACAGAAAGTCAATGGAGGGAGGGGACAGAGGGATAACAGGGAAGGGGACAGAAAGTCAATGGAGGGAGGGGACAGAGGGATAACAGGGAAGGGGACAGAAAGTCAATGGAGGGAGGGGACAGAGGGATAACAGGAGAGATACAGGGCCACCTGCTGGTGAAATGAAGTAAATGTTGGATAGATAACAGCCGGTCTGACCTGTTTAGCCAGCAGCAAATGTTCCCGCGTCTGCGGCATCTGTCCATCCGTGCCCGCCACCACCAGGATACAGCCGTCCATTTGGGAAGTCCCGGTAATCATATTCTGCACAAAGGAAGCTGAACGTTAGGTTACCCACAGAAGAGTTTCCCGCCAATGCTGAAAAGTGAGCCGTACACAAGAAACCCACCTTGACATAGTCGGCGTGCCCCGGACAGTCCGTGTGCCCGTAGTGGCGGTTGGAGGTGGCGTACTCCACGTGTGAAGCGTTAATGGTGATGCCGCGAGCCTTCTCTTCCGGCGCGTTGTCTATTTCTTCATATTTCTTAAACTTGGCCCCGCCTGCCTCGGCCAGGACTGAAATGAGACAAGCAGGTCAGCAGAGACGCGGCTTCATAATATAAATGGTTTTATATAAAACATATTCCGTACTACAGTAAACCACAGCAACCAATTAGAACTCATCCCGGTCTGTCTACAGTGAAGTGATTGGCTGCAGAGTTACACTACTATGACCTGTGACTGCACTTTGTACTGCCACAACCAACCTCTTTGTTGGAAATGCTCGGCTTCTGGCTGCCAGTGACCTCCCTACAGAGACAATGTATGCAACATGTCAGCACTATCTATACAGCGGACCAATGCAACCGGCTTAAAGCCTCCTCCGCTGAAGGGCAGTAGTTGCCAAGGGCAACCAACGGGTATATCCCGTCTGTCTCGCATACGCACAGCCCCGGGTTGTCTGATACCAGCCCCATCAGCTGCACTTACTTTTGGTGATTGCAGCAGTCAGTGTGGTCTTGCCGTGGTCCACGTGCCCGATGGTGCCGATATTGACGTGTGGCTTCTCCCGTGTGTAGGTCTTTTTGGCCTCTGTGGCGTAATTCCTGTACAGCAGTGGGCAGAAGTGGGACGCGGGGCTGGGCCATGTCTGCTAAGAGAAGCAAACAAAAATGACACTCACGGCGGCCTCATTCATTCCTATGGATCAGGCATACTCATTCATTCCTATGGATCAGGCATACTCACGGCGGCCTCATTCATTCCTATGGATCAGGCATACTCACGGCGGCCTCATTCATTACTATGGATCAGGCATACTCACGGCGGCCTCATTCATTACTATGGATCAGGCATACTCATGGCGACCTCATTCATTACTATGGATCAGGCATACTCATGGCGACCTCATTCATTACTATGGATCAGGCATACTCATGGCGGCCACCACTGGTCAAGTACAGCTCACCCACAGGAATAAATGGGGTGGCAGCACACATGCGCAGTGGCAAAGGAACCTGACTGGATGTTAAAACCTGCAAAGGCAGCCAGTACAGGACCGCACAATGACAGCGGGAAGGATGGTAATTGTTTTTAACCCCCCCCCCCCCCTCCCGGATATGATGGCGGAGTACTTACTGCAATGCGGAGGCTGTGAGCCGGGACTCTGCTGAGCACTGAGAGAGAGAAGAGAAAATTAATTATTAAAAAAGGACTTATTATAAAACACAGCGATGTCCCAGTCACATGACCCGGATATCCCCCATTCTTCTCTCTGCTGCACAGCTGCCGCTGGACACTTTCTGGGGGTCAGACATTTCCCAGCTGTGCCGGAGAGGGAGGAATGGAGGTATTCACAACTCATTCACAGGGGGTGCTGGATGCAGTTTCTATTCTGGTGACAGTGTCTCTATCTGCATAGAGGACAGGAGGGTTGGACGGGGAGGGTAGAGGACGGAGATGGGGGTTCAGGACGGGGAGGGTAGAGGACGGAGATGGGGGTTCAGGACGGGGAGGGTAGAGGACGGAGATGGGGGTTCAGGACGGGGAGGGTAGAGGACGGAGATGGGGGTTCAGGACGGGGAGGGTAGAGGACGGAGATGGGGGTTCAGGACGGAGAGGGTAGAGAAGGGTAGTTGGGGTTGTCAGGGTCCACACACGACAGTGAAGAGAAAGGTCACGGGCTTTCCCCATCAGGTTCTTGAAGTGACCTTCCTCACATATGACCTTCGCCGTGTACAAGGAGCTCCCCCGGGCTGTCTCCCCTCCTCCACCCACACCTAACCTGGAACTCCCCCTCAGGAAACGTCCACCGGAGCCCGTACTTGGCCTCCCCTTACCGGCAGAACGGCATGCAGACAACACCACGCGCCCCACCATCTTGCTGAAGAACGGAAGTGACGACACGGAACAGGAAATACACAGAGATAACCCCTGGCTGCCACCAGCAAGATGGCGGCTGCCGGGTGCGTGTCAGACGTTGTAATAGGAGATTTCACGTTGCTCCTCCCACTGCAGGCGTGCCCACGGGGACCTGCTTATGTAAGCCT
>NW_017307395.1:325606-356173 GCF_000935625.1 Nanorana parkeri | reverse complement strand
CCCCCCGGCAGTGTTTGGCTGCCCTGAAAACCCCTAGGGATCAGGGTGCTGGTACAGTAATATTGTTTACACAAATCCCACAGGTCCCCATTTGGTCTGGGTGACATCACAACAGGACTCCAAAGCTGCATCATTCCAGCTGCTCCAGGTCAGTTGGTTTGTCACTGTCCCACCTGAAAGGACATATTCTCTCTATATGTCCCACCCACGAGGTCCTCTGTCTACCCCCTTGGTCTATCAAAGTTTGTGACTACGTTAGAATGTGTGACCGGTCACATGGCAACACATTTTAAATGAATCCGGTCCAGTTTTCAGAGGTGGAATATGTGACCACCATTGGGTCGAGCATTTCAACGCTTTCTCAGCTGTTCCCGGGCAGATCGGCATCGCAGATCATATTTGCAAGAGAACCGATCTACCCTGGAACAGCTGATTGGACCTGAAACATCACTTCTATCCTTCGTGACTGCAATTTCACATTCCACTAAGTCAGATACAAGTCACGTTTCAGGACCGATCAGCTGTTCCAGGGCAGATCGGTTCTCCTGCGCATACCATCTGCGATGCTGATCTGCCCTGGAACAGCTGACAAGGTGTTGGAATTCTTCACCTATTGCCAGTCACACATTCTACCACCAAAAAAATGGGCGGGATTACTTTAAAATGTGTGACCACGTCACCGGTCACACATTCTAACAGTCACAAACTTTAAAAGCACACCCCCTCCAAAGGCTGTCCTGTCTTTACTCCACACCCAAAGGATGTCCCATGTATCTGTCCTACCTAAAAGGACATTCTCTACATGTCCCAGCCATAAGGACCTCCTCTCGGTCTACCCCCTCCCTGGGGATGCCTTGTCTTTACTCCACCCCAGAGGATTTCCCATGTATCTGTCCCACCTAGGAAGAGTTCCTTTGTCTGTGTTCCCACCTACGAGAACATTCTGTCAACATACCACTCAGGAGAACATCCTCTGTCTCGGTCCATCCAAGGAAGACGTCCTGTGCCTCCATCCCACCTAGGAGGGCATCCATTGTCTATATCTCACCCAAGGAGGGTGACACAGAATTCCTCTGCATCTTACCCAGGAGGTCATTCTATTTCTCTGTCCTACTCAGAACTAGAGCTGCAGCTAACGATTTTCAAAATCGATTAGTTAGCCGATTATTAAGTTCAATTAATCGGTTAGAAAATAAAATACATTTTAAAAAAATGGCTCCGGTGATGGACTACTAGTTTGTATTGAGATTGCAGTCCATCACAGGAGCAAGCTTGGAGAGGTGGAAGTAAAAAAGAAAAAAAAAAAGTGTGGTGTGCAATATAGTGAAAGGGAAAGTGTAAAATTATACAGCAATGAATGCAGAATGGCACCGGCTATAGAGGACTACAAAACCCAGCAATAGTACAATATACAGCGCAATGCAGAATACCGCCAGCTATAGAGGAATACAGCAAATCCCAGCAATAGTACATTATAGCTGGTGGAATTCCGCATTGCGCTCTATAATGTACTATTGTTGGGTTTTGTAGTCCTCTATACAGCGCAATGCAGAATACCACCAGCTATATAGGAATACAACAAATCCCAGCAATACATTATACCTACAGTGCATAATGTATTGCTGGGATTTGTAGTCCTCTATAGCTGATGGTACATTGGTCTGTATAATATAGAGCACAATGTACCATCTGCTATAGAGGACTACAAATCCCACTATCCCAGCAATACATTATAGAGCACCATGTGGGGAAAGTGCAGGCTTACCTAAGCAGTCTTCCAGCAACGTTTGAGATCGGGTCTATCGGCGGCTGTCATCCGCCCACACCTGCTCCTCCTTACTTCTTCTCCCTGCGTCCCTGTGCCGACCGTGGATTTGGCCGGGCAGTGAGCGTGAGGCAGGGAGGAGGTGTGGTGTGTGGAGCATGGATGCGGGCGGGTCTGAGGTGTGTCGCGCAGCGTGTGTGGAGCCGTGAACAGGGGCAACCAATCGGAAGCCGATTAATCGATGATTGAAAAAGTTTACAACTTTTTCAATAATCGATTAGTTGTTGCAGCCCTACTCGGAACATTTGTCTACATCCCACCAGGACACCCTTTGCCTCAGTCCCATCAGAAGAATGTCCCACTCAGGACACCCTTTGTCTGTATCCCCACCCAGGAGGCATGTCCTCCGTCTCCATCTTACTCAGGAGGACACCCTCTGTGTCCCACCCAGAAGAACGTCCCGTGTCTCTCCCAAGGAGGAATGTCCTCTGTCTCCATCCCACTCAGGAGGAGACCCTTTATCTCAGTCCCCACCCAGAAGATCCTGTTTCCATCCAACCTAGGACATCCACGGTCCCTACCAGGAGAATGCCCTCTGTCCCTATCCACCCAGTCTGTGTACTACGCAGGAGAATGCTCTGTGTCAACCCAGAATAATGTCCTCCATCTGGGTCCCACCCAAAAGGAAAGCTCTTTGTCTCTGGCCAACCGGGAAAATGCCCTCCCCCGCCTCTTCCTCACCCAGGAAGACTACCACCATCTCTCCCGCCCAAGAGAATGTCCAGCATCCCCGTCCCACGCAACAGGAGGAGGATATCCTTGGCCTTGCTAAGGCTGGGCACACACCTTACAACCATCGCAAGACTTTTGTCTTGCGTTGGTTGTAAGGTACTTAAAAAAACGTACGATCTGCCTATGTTGCATAGTCAGATCGTACTTGCGATGATCGCAAGCCACGCCCCCTGAGGGGTGGGCTTCCGATGACCGCAATGCCGAACGGGCAGTGTGCGCTTGCGCACACCGGCCCGTGCGGCTGTTATCGTACGGACATGCCACAAACCCGCCGAACATCGTACGATGCTCGGCGGGTTTTCAAACATGTCCGTAAGTTTAAAGTCGTGCGACCTTACAGTAGTAGAGGTCGCACGGCTTCCACACACCTTACGAACATCGTACGATCGCGGGATTTCCCGCGATTATCGTACGATAATCGTAAGGTGTGTGGGCACCCTAACATGGACGGTGGGGCAGTTGGGACTTGTTCCACTCCATTACGGTGGTTATACATGTAACAACCGCAACACAAACAATGCAGACGGTACTGGTGCACACTGTGATTAACAGAAAATGTGAATCATAAATCCAGCCAGGGGCGTAACTAGGAATCACGGGGCCCCGTGATTGCTAGTTATGCCCCTTGCAGAGCGCACCTGATATCCCAAACAGCCCACCTGAGAGTGACCCTGCATAGACTTTCTCTAGAGTGAGCTCTGCAGGGTCTTAGATGGGCTGCACAACTCTTACCCGTCAGCAATGTCGGCCTCTGTGGTCACCAGGCCCCTCCTCTTACGTCGATGGCCAGTGATGTAAGGAGGTGGGGTTGCTCTTAGGCGGGCCCCGCCTCCTCCTTCACGGCAAACGCTGGCCTCTTCTGCCGTAGCTGCTGGCTGTCACTGACACAGCTCAGCAGCGGCTGTGAGGGGGAAACGCGGTCAGTGACAGCCAGCACCCTTACATGCCATAGCGACCCACACGGCATCAGAGGGATGCACAGGCCGGGCCCCATGGGTCGCTATGGCGATTGTTACGCCACTGAATCCAGCATACTAAAATGTTCTATTCATTTGAGTCATGATCAGTTCGGCAACACGCACATATTTGGCTCCGTGATTTGGTTCAATCTGTTGAATTGCATTAAATCAGGGGTCTCAAACCTCCAGCCCTCCAGTTGTGGTGAAACTACAAATCCCATGATGCATCTCTCTGCGGGAGTCATATCGGTGGCTGTGAGAATCTTGCAATGCCTCATGGGATTTTTAGTTCCACCACAGCTGGAGGGCCGGAGGTTTGAGACCCCCTGCATTAAATGATCACATTAGGGAGATGGCCAATATTAGGCAGAAAGGGTTTATTTTTTTAGCAGTGGGGTAAGGCTGGGTTCACACCATTTTCCGGACCAGATCTGGAACACAAGGCATTGTGTTTTTTGCCACGACTGAATTTTTTTTTTTTTAGCTTAAAATGGACTTACAGGTGCGTTCCATGCGTTTTTGATGCATACCAGACAAAATAGGACAAGCAGTATTTTCTGCTCGGGAACGGACTGCGTTGGTGAGAACGGAGGCCACAAATAGCATAGGGATGTATTGGGGTCTGGAGGTAATCTGGATGTGGTGTGAAGAGTTGCAAAAATGTTTTCGTTTTAATCTAGATTACATTTTTATTTTTTTTTGTCTGATTCATTTTCCATCGCAGGTGAACAGAGATGCATTGAAGTGTGTTGCAGTGCACGTTATATTGCACATCAATGCTTAAGAGTTTAAACCAGAGATGGGCAAATTGAAGTGACCGCAAACTGAGGAGTTAAACCCTAAAAATACATTCAAGTCCCTTAACTATGAACAACAATGTATCTTATTTGAGTATCACTCGGCTGCAGATCCTCCAATCATCTCTGAATTGGTACTGGCACCTAACTTCTGAGGATTTCTCTACTGTTCAAGACATTTGGCGCCTAAAAAAAAAAAAAAATCCTTCCGGATTCCATATTAAAGTGAAACTAAACTCAGGAATTATAAAAAAACATTCCGATACCTTGAACACAAATGGATCTTATTTGTGTATCACTTGCTGTAGATCCTACAATCATCTCTGAATTGCTGCTGACACTGTTCTTCCTTCTGGAGGGTGACTACTGTTGTTCCCCATGGTCCCTGTGTGTGTTGTAAAGTAGTCACCACTCCAAGCTCACGCCCGGGATGGACTACAATCTCAATACAAATTACAAACTAAACATGAGATTGTAGTCCATCCCGGGAGCGAGCTTGGAGCGGTGACTACTTTACAACACACAGGGACCATGGGGAACAAAAGTAGTCACCATCCAGAAGGAAAGACAGTGTCGGCACCAATGCAGAGATGATTGGAGGATCTACAGCCGATAGACAAATAACATACATACTTAAATTTGTATAATTCCTGAGTTTAGTGTCATTCTAATATGGAATTCAGGAGCCAGAAGGATTTTTTTTTTTAGGCGCTAAGTGTCTTGAACACTAGAGAAAGCCTCAGAAGTTAGGTGCCAACTCTCATTTTTAAGGAGCATTGGCTACTTGGCCCCTGGGATATTCGTCCAGTCCTGGTTTCAATGGAAAACATAGACAAAAACAAAAAAGGTGTGAATCCCACCTTAGTCGTGTGAAACATGAGGCAGGAAGGATGCTCTGAGCTTCAACACAATGGGGGGAATTTATCCAAACTGGAGCAGACAAAATCTGGAGCAGCTGTGCATGGCAACCAATCAGCTTCTTTCTTCAGCTTGTTCCATTAAGATTTGAAAATGAAAGAGAAGCTGATTGGTTGCCGTGCACAGCTGCTCCAGTTTGGATAAATTCCCATCAACATTGTCCTTGTGTAAGGACAAAAATGGCTGTTTCCCAGACAGGGCAGCTAGCCGAGAGGCACACCTCCCAGACATGATCACAGGGAACATAACCTTGTGAATGAGAGTGGACGGGGAATATCCCTGACAGGTTCAAAAGGTGGCTTTTGAAGTTCTGAAATAACTACATTTCGATCCTACAGAGTCCCTTGGTGGTTGTAGTACATGTGAACCTACATGAGACGCTACACAAAAACACAGGAATCAGTAACATTGACAATCACAGGGTCACAGTGAAGATTACAAGGTCGTCCCCCCGAGGATTCAAGATGGCTCATGCTGGACAATAAAGCCCGGTTGTCTTTTCTCCAAATGAAACGATTCCACTGGATTAGCTTTAGTTTAAAACTTTATTTTTTGTTTTTGGCTTTTTTAGTTTTTTTTCCAAGTTTTTTTCATTTTTTTTTTAAATAGTTTATTCAATAAAAAGTAAAAGTAGTCCATCACTCCGTTCAAGTTAAAGGAGGAAAGGGAAATGGAAGAAGGGGGGGTGGGAGATGAAAGTGGACTCTGCCTTGAAAACTGCCCAAATCTAGTTATAAATAAAAAATAAAATCTCGGCTTCTGTTCCAGTCTCAGAGGGAGGGGGGTTAGTTCCTCCTCTGTAGAGCTGACCAAAAAAAAAAAACGGAAGAAGAAAAACCTAAAAACACACATTCTCCTTTGTGGTGCCGGTAAGGGGACACCCTGCCTCCAGCTGTAAGCTCCACCCCCAAGAGAGTCCTCCATGTTGCTGCTCGGCTCCCTTGTGTCTCGGATAACCCTGGCAGGGCGTGAGTGAAAAGGCCCCATGACGCTGCGCCCGTGGAAGCCCTCGGATCCATTGGCTCAGGAAGTCTGCGTGGGGCCTGGCCGGGGTCCCCGGATTCTGCCTCAGCCAGTTTTCCTGGACGGTGTGGACAGGGGAAAGGCCAGAGGCAGGACTGGCTGCGGGTTATGACTGTGTGGAGGTTGGAATCACAGCGCTCTGGGATAAGTTCAATTGCCGGGAGGGTGGTACGGGAGCTGCTGGGACGGATGGGACTGAACTGAAAAACAAGACAGACAAATGTTAGAATAAAACCCCCCCAAAGATTTTACACAGACCCCCCCCGCCCCCCCAATGGGCCACCAAGACTGTTACATGGGAAGACGAGCATAAAACATTGCTGGGGCAGCATTACATTGGGAGTCCTCAAACTTGGGTGTGCACCTTCTGGAATCCTCAAGAGATTCACTCTAAAAAGAACCCCCCTCCACCCACTTAGACTCAACTCCCATCACTGCCTCCAATATTCCACCATAGGGAAAGGAGTCCCAACCCAGGGTAAGCTCAGGTTTGAGGAGCTCTGAACAGATTACAGGATATGCTCCCGTCTTTTACCCAGCGCTGTTCAGGCAATTGGCTGCTCAGGTAAGAGCAATGCATTCTGGGAAGAAGGTCACATGCTCCCTTATACTTTAAAGGAACCAGTTATTTCCCAAGGGCTGCAAACTATTGGAGCAGAGAGGGCCACGAAGTATATGCGGGTGCGAGGTTGTCTTTTCAAGAGACCATCTTACCGCCAGCCTCGCGCATTCCTCATAACCATATGGCCAGCGTTGCCGTTTTTTCCATGCGCTCGCTCATTCATTCATTCTCCCCTGGCACTGTGACCGATAACTCCCGCTCAGCATTTACAGTAGGAGCAAGTAGGACAGGCTCCCGATCATGTGATCACTGACCGCTAATCACATGATCAGTAGGCACCTCCGGTATGAAGATCTACTTAAAAGGGCACCAGGAGCCAGAGGAAAGGGGTTAAGGAGTACAGATCCACGTTTGGGGCTTCCCTGTGTACACATAAGCAGGTTTGGACAAATAAATGAGAACTGTCTGACCTGCCAAAGGAGTTCTGATTCTGTACGGTCACATACACAACTGCTACACTAGACACAAGGAATAGCTTTCTAGTTCAGCCTCAGTGCGGTCTATTGAAAGTTGTCAGAAGCAATGCGACGCTTATCTGTGCAGAGTGGCAGATATGTGTAAAGCACAAGACTCAGGATAAGTAGAAAGGTTCTTGCTTGCCGCACTCCTTACGGAGATCCCATGTAATGGGAAGGGTGCTCGGATGGCACCGCTGGATGCATAAGATAAATGTGAAAGATGTCACCAGCACACCGAAGATCCTTTTGCAATCATCAAATGCTCATTTTACTGAACAAGTTGTCAGATTGAATTCCATTCGGACACCTTGTTCAATAAAATGAGCATTTGGTGATTGCAAAAGATCTTCGGTGTGCTGGTGACATCTTTTACATCTTAAGCACAAGACTGCCTGAACAGAATTACAAACCTCCTTTGGTGGGCAAAACAGCACACATCTGTACTAGGCCTAATATTTTCCAATGCCTGATGTGGCTTCTATTATAAAGTGCACAATAGTTTATTACGTAAAGAAGTAATCACTCCATAACAAGACCCAAAGCACGCATTACGTCGCAGAAATGACACTCACCTTGATGATGTGATATATAGGTGTATGGAGAAGGTGAAGACACACCGGTCTGTTGGACGCCACCCTGTTGGGGAGGACCGTGTGTCTGTGAGGGGTGTAGGAGCATGACCTGTGTAGGATGAGGGCCTCCAGGGTGTTGTGGATGAGGGGCTCCAGGGTGAGGGGGGGCTCCAGTTAATCCAGACTGTACATGAGCCTAGAAGACAAAACAAAGGTTGAGATTTCATTTCCAAAGCCAACACAGAATTGTCTGGTGACGGGTCTTGTGACGGGAAGGGCTTACCTGGGCCACATGAGACATGTTGGCGTAGGTATGCTGAAGCTGTTGATGGGCGTGAATTGCATACACGGCCTGCTGGGTGTAGCTGTTTTGCGGAGACTGGGCAGTGGGTCCGGGGGTCAGAGACTGAGGGTTCGCTGTCAGGGTTCCTGTGTGATAGAGATTCTGCTGGGGCTGAGCGCTACCTAGGTGAGGGGGCTGGCCGCCCTGGTGCTGAAAAAAGACCAACATGTCAATCATCAATGGACAGCTTTCAGTCCAGAAAATCAGCTCATTATACTGTCCATATTTACATGTACACACTCCTCCTCACTCTCCCAGTAAGGGCTTTCTTCCATACCAATGGGGCTGGACTGGTGTATATACATTCTACTATACGGGGCCTACAAGGCAGAATGCACACATATTAGCTGGGCTGTTAAGGCCAACAGGTTCACGGAATGCAAACTCAGCACAATTTACTGCTTGCAAAACCCACTTCTCCTTCTGGCCTTGTACACACGGACTTCAGCTTATAAGAGAGCAATGTGTACAGAAAACTATTACAAAGCATTCCCAAAGCTTTTCAGACAGCAAGAGTTCCACTTAGAGAATCTGAAAACAGATCCAAGTGCTAGCGGTCACTTTAAAGTGTATGCAAATCCTACACAATGAACTATTCCTATATACTCCCTTCTGGTCAGTTAGATGTATAATTAAAAGCTTTGTGATATCCAATTCAATAAGTGCAAAAAAGCCTGATGACCAGAGCTGTCCTGTGTACACTTCTGGTATCGTCTCATGGACAGTAAATCAGCCCTCATAGTTCTTATATTGGGACTACAAAATGATTAAACTTTAGGTCATGGAGATGGGCGAGTGGGAAGGGGTGTGAATAGTTTACAAAAATACTGGGCAGGGCTGACAGCAATTTTTGTGTGAATGAACAGAATGCCAGGTGACAGAATGAATTAACCTCCATGCTCATGCGCAGGAGTTGCATTACCCAAGACCGGCCAAACTCAATGGCTGAAGATGTCAAAATCATAAGACCAGGTGAAGATGTCAGCAGCAGAGATGAGGGACATCGTAGCTGTTGCAGCGCTTTGGCAGATCTGTCATAATGTGCAGGTGAAGCCATATACACAGGATAACTCTTCATCTGGGTATATAAAGAGCATTACAACTCCCCTATGTTTGTTTAAGCCATTAACAGACTACACATATCAACCAGGTTTCGAGAAAAGAGTGGAGACTCACCTGCACGGGGCTGGGATTGGCATGCTGAGACTGCTGCTGGTTCTGGGTAGGGGTGCTGGCTGGCTGTGGGTGTAGCTGAGCTGCATGATGGGAGTAGGACTGGACTGCTGCAGTAAAAGAACAGGGAAAACATTAGCAATGTGTAAGGGGAGAATGGTAAACCCAAGTCCTCAGTACATGGGACAAAGCGCAGTAATGCCTAGCGGCCAATGAGAATCCACTTTGCAGATGTCACACCACTACAAGACAGATTCCGATTGTTACTGCACTTTGCTGTTTATAGCTTTATTAAGCTGTTAGCATTGTTACAATTACCTTACACAGGTAGAAGAGACTTACCATAAAGGGTCTGGGGGGTAGGCTGGTCTGTGGGCTGGTACTGAGGGTTGGAGGAAGAGACTAAGGCTGAGGGGTGGTTTCCTGATTGCAGCATGCGCGGGTTGCCCTGAAGCATCTGTGCAAACATTGGCTGAAAGCAGAATAAAAAGCCACAAGGTCATCTAAGTCAAGAAAACAATTCCGAATGAAAAAATGAACTGCAAATTCAGTGCTGCGATTGTGGAACAGCCACATGTGTTCTACATATCAGGTTCATCTTCTCACAAAAACCAACACCCTCTACCTGTAAAGAATCCCTCCCGATACCCACCTGCGATGCATAATGAGCCATGGGCTGCATCATTGTTGGCTGTCCTGGGAACTGTTGAGGGCTGTACGAGATGTACGAGGAGTAAGGTGTCGCTGCAACCAGGGGAGGGCCGGCAGCCGCTGCGGCCTGCATGATGGGTGGTGCGGAGTTCGGCTGCTCGGCTCGTGTAGTAGGGCCTACGAGGCAGAGAGAGGTTCAAATCAGATACAGTTACCACTCTGTTCCCGTATCTAATCACAGATGGAAAGATGACGCAGAGTCATGTGCAGAGGTTGTCAACTTACCTTTTGTTCGGTATTTGCCCTGCTGACCAGGCACAGAGCTGGACACGGGGTACTGGTACATCTGAGGAGCCTGGGGAAAGACCAAATAGGAGTTTAGACCATCACTGCTAATCCAACACAATGTCATTAAATATTTTCCCTGCACGCAGCAGTGGTTTCTGGGAAGTCGCTAGTTTTGAGGTTGGGCGGCAGGTGGTGCACAGCAAAGAATCACATTTATTGCCCCAAAAATTCAAGATATGCAGGTGAAAACAACAATATATGGTCACTCTCCTCAACTGAACATATGCGATGTCAGAACGCCTCATCCCAGCCTGACAGGCAAGGAGAAGTCAGCAAACACATCCTCCTTCCTCTTTTGAAAGGAAAAGGGTTATGAAAGGGAGATCAGAGGTCTGTATACCTGTCAGAATCTTGCAGAGCAGATGCAGAAAAGTGTTAGCCTGAGGGGCAGACCACAGAAGGTATGCTCACCAAGGGAAGCCTCCAGGTTTCTTGGACAGGTGTCAAAGGGTTAGGTCCAGGATTGTTAGGTGTGAACACAGATTTCCCCCGACCTCTAACCTCTCTCTATCTTTGTTTATTGGTACAAAAGCCACACAAGTATCAAACCTATTGTACATACATCTTAATAATTCAGAGGGGCGGGCACAGCAAACTCTACCCAACGTGTTTCAGGAGTTGTGAAAACCTGCTCAATAGAGGGCCGATGGTCATCCAAGCCGGGTTTACAGAATCTGTAGAGAAATCAATACCTGCACAGCGGGGCTCATATGAATCTGATGGATGTATGGGAGATACGGGCTGTAGACACCACTCTGCATCGGGATAGTAGTGGTGGCGGAATGGTTCCGCGGTCCAGGGGACGTGGGCGTGCTCGTCGCTTTGTTCTATTAAAATCCATGAAAAATTCCGTTTAGTGAGATCGGAGAATTGAATATTGCAGATATTAAATGCATCCCAAACTTTAGGGTTTTTTTTAGTTTATAAAGAATTCAGTAGGAGAGGCAGGGCAAAAAGGCAGGAACTATGGCAAAGTTCTCACACCATGCCCACAAAGGTATAGGTAACATGACTATAAAACCTATATCTGAGCTCTATCTCCTGCTGACTGGCCCTTTAAATGTCCAAGAAAATATCACACATTTAGTCTGCTGGCAATATGGACATTTGTCATCTAGTTAAAGCGCATCACATATACCAGTTGGCCCCTTCCCCAATAGGAAACTGCTTGGATACCAATATGAGCAGAGAGACTACCAAACTCCTGTCATTGTAAAGAAAGTACTTACGACTGCCAGAAGGGACTTAGGATTAAACTCCTTTGCATTGGGATTTAAGGTAGATTTCTTTACTTGGCTATAAAAGCAAAAAAGGGGGACACAAAATGAACAATCAAGTCACAATTTAAGAATTAGACTGCCAATAGACACAGCAACAAATGATCTGCCATCACATACTCGTACACCACTGGCTCTTCCTTCTCCTCTACTTCCGTTTTGCCTGCGGGACTGCCTGCCTCCTCCCGGGGCTCGCTAATCTCGCACACTCTGTCTTCTTTGACCTCTTCCACCGGCTCAGGAACCTTCGGCCCCAAATCTTGTGGCTCCGTACTGTCACTGGGAGTCGCTTCTTGTTTTGTGATTTTTGTTTCCAAGGGCTCTTTTTGTTTTGCTGGGAAAGATTCTAGATTGGAGTCGGGACAGGCGCTAGGCTGGAGCTAAAACAGAAGGAAGGAAGGTATTCGATCAGTTCACTAAACCGTCCATCGATGTCAGTATTAGACAGACGTGCAGCCACTGACCCCTCATAATAGGCACAACGAGGAACAAAGTTTTATAGCAGCCAATCTCCTATAGCTACTTATACCCCCAGAAGACATGCTGAGTCCCCAACGAACCATCTAAATAACTTGGTAGGCTGACAAGTGACTAGTACACAAAGCTTCACGAAGAGTGGGTACATTTTGTCGCTGTAACAAACATGACATCACTCACCCGGAATTCAGCTCCAAATTTACGAAGTTCATCCAACTGATTCCTCTTCTGTTCCGTCTGCAGCACTGCAAAGGAATATAAAAAGGCTTTATAGGAAAATGTTAAAAAAGGACAATGCTAATGTCATGTCTACACTTCTAGGGGACTAGGACAATCCTTATGCCATGTCTAAACTTCTAGGGGACTAGGACAATGCTTATGCCATGTCTACACTTCTAGGGGACTAGGACAATGCTTATGCCATGTCTACACTTCTAGGGGACTAGGACAATGCTAATGTCATGTCTACACTTCTAGGGGACTAGGACAATGCTTATGCCATGTCTACACTTCTAGGGGACTAGGACAATGCTTATGCCATGTCTACACTTCTAGGGGACTAGGACAATACTTATGCCATGTCTACACTTCTAGGGGACTAGGACAATGCTAATGTCATGTCTACACTCCTAGAGGAACAGAACCTAGAGACAAACCTTTAGGAGGGGGCTTGACCTCAGAAGGTGCGCTCTGCTCCAATGTCCGGCTTGGCTCTTTTACAACAGCAACTTGAACATCTTTACCTTTAAAAAAGAAAATACATAAAATCTTATTGATGGGAATAACTACTTTAGTGGGGAGAAGAAAAAAAAGCTCAAAAAAATTCTATCATTAAAGCTACATTATAGCAAAAAAATAAAAACCTAAAATGTTTTATTACAAGGTTTACCATGTTAAATGCAGGAGCCTACAAACTGGCAATGCTTATTAGAAAGCCTTGGTGGCACGCCAGCACTCACCCAGTAGCCTGCTGTGCTGCAGACCTCTAATAAAAAGGTCTGGAGCACAGTGGCCTTCATGCCGAGTGACAGCGGCTCCGGTGGGCTGGATTGCTGGCTCTTAGTGACAGCCGCAGTCCAGCACCGAGCTTGAGAGTTGAATCAATCGATACTCCAGAGCAAGCCATAGCACCATTGGCAGCAAGTGTAAACAATATGAGGGACAATGCCAACACCGTGGCATTTCCTGATACAATAGAGGCTGAGGCAGCTCTGTGCAGCCTCTCCCTGCAGAAGATGATCTATTGCTGGCTGAAAGCAGCAAGCAGGATATCACTATTAGATGTGATCTGTTGCTACAGAGCTGCAGGGTTGAGGGAGGGGGGCCGGGGTCTGTCTGGTTCAAGTCTCCACTGACCAGAAGCAACCCCCCCCATCAAGGTGTGGTGAAACCCTCTTTCCCCATTATTCTAGGGTTGTGCCTTGGATCTTCTGGGTGACGCTTGTGTTTGCTGCATAAGTGAGCCCAATTTCACTATTTTAAAAACACAATGCAGTGTACCGAACACATTTAAAAAAAAAAAAAAGGCACAGCAACACGCAGTTTATCATGTCGTGCAGTAACGTGCGATAAGAGATACTTTTACCAATGCGTTAATGCAATGCATATTTCAGTTGACCACTGCTGTTCTAAGGGATTATCCCTCCAAACACAACAAAAGGCTGTTCTCATAGGAACCCGTAATGAGGGAAATATGGAAGCTGCCATTGGTAATCCTCATTCCTAAAATGCCAACTACCTGGTGGTTATGTAGACAAGCCTTTCTCAACCAGACTGCCTTCTGGCTTCCTCAGGGGTGCTGGGAAATTTTCCGGCCCACCCTCTACCATGTTGTCCGATATGATGGCAGGATTCTAGTGTGAAGGGGGGGACTCGGATGTAAAGGGACTTCCTGACAGGAGGGGACTTTGATGTAAAGGGGGAACCCCGACTTTGTTTTTGCATGGTGTTGCCCCCTTAAAATCCATTACATTTTAAATTGAGGTGCCTTGAGACTTTACATAATTCTAAAGGGTGCCATGAATGAAAAAAGGTTGAGAAACAGATATAGACCCTCAGAAGGAGATACTTTGAGTCCGTTAAATCCCGATTTCAACTGAAATATTTTATTTTTGGAGGAGGAGGCTTAGAACTGTTTTAAAGCCCAACTCCAGGCACAGTGATCTTACTAGAGTTTAGCATGGTCTTTGCTGTACAACACCCCCCTCCCCCCCAAATCTTGTATAAACGCAGGTAGAAGTCTACCTCCTGCTGAACTTTTTTTCTCGCTCTTGCTGGAAGCATTGCAGGTCTCTCAGACCTCAGCGTTGCTGTCCAATCTCCTTCTGGTCAATCACAAGGAGTCACAAGGAGTCTGGGGGTGCTTGCTTTATGACTGGCCAAGAGGAGATGCGACCGCAGCGCTGAGGTTTGAGACCTGCAGAGCTGACCGCTAGAGCGTCAAGTTGATCTGAAGCTAGACTTCCACCTGCAAGATACAAGAAGATGCCCAACCTCCCATAGGTGGGACACATCGCAAAAGTTGCCGAGAGGCTCTGCCAGCACATAATCCCTGCCACCTGTCCCACCACCAAAACCGAGGGTTGCTTGCAAGTACTTCTGCACACCTGACAATTACAAAAGGAGTTTAAAGTTTGCCAAACATAGCTCGTTTTCTTTTCATCAGACCACAGGCTGAACGAGAGACAAATCAATGGATTCTCCCTTCCACATTAACAGCATTGATGGAGGAAACCCCACTACCAGCTATTGTAGACCGCAGCCGTGGCACCCTCTGCTGCCTAAATAACCATGGCGCTTCTGAACGGTGACTACATCTGATGGTCAGTGATTGGCCAATAATACTCCACTGGGCTCAGTCAATATTTTAAAAGGCCTTTCATCCAGCTATGTGGGAGTAAGCAGGGCCACCCACAGTTAGAAATCAAAACTGTTTATGACCAGCTTATAATAGGCGGCCGTCTATAGAAGGTTTTATGCTTGTTTTCATTGACTTCCACACAGCCTGGTGCTACAGTATGTATGTGTAACAGGCGGACGGCTGAAGACTGGGGGCTGTTCTGGGAGCAAAAACTGATGAAAATGGCTCAAAGTCACCTGTAAAGTGCTGGAAAAGCATTGACCGTATACAAAACAAAATTACACAGCTAGAGCTCAGCCAACCACAATATAGCATGCATATAAAAAATATTTATTCATAAACTGCTCGTTAAGACTTTTGAAAGAAAGTGAAAACATTCCACATCAAACCAGAGTAATGGCAAAACTACATCTTATGCTACTTTAAAGAGAACCATTCATGATAAGCCTTAAGCATTAATCATTCAATTCAATGATCAAATTGTACAGGCTTACCTTGTCAGTTTGATTCTCAAGCTTGATGGTCATAAAAGGTAAAAAGATCTCGCTTGGATCTTTCAACTACTTGACCTTATACTAATACTACAGTGTCCTCCAGCCCTTGAGGATGCCCAACAGCATCAAATAGCAAAGCCAACTACTTAACATAATTAGAAATGTTACAAGGTTCTGTATAATGATTGATATGCGCACAGGATGGATCATTAGTTCAGGGTGTATCTATCAGAGCCAAGCGGTCAGCACCATTTTGAGGATTATGTATGGCTGCTACCATAACAAGAAGAGTATACAGAACGAGGGGTATTTTAGTGTTAGGGCGCAGATAAAGTGACAAACTTTAAAAAAACATTCGGGTAACCGAACTATGAACAAAAATGGATCTTATTTGTGTATCACTCGACTAGATCCTCCAATTATCTCTGAATTGGTGCTGACACTGTCCTTCCTTCTGGAGGGGGGCTACTTTTGTTCCACATGGTCCATGTGCATGTTGTAAAGTGGTCACCGCTGCAAGCTCGCTCCTGTGATTGCAATCTCAATACAAATCAGGAAACTAAACATGGTTGTACTCCATCCCGGGAGTGAGCTTGGAGCGGTGACTACTTTACAACACACACAGGGACCATGGGGAACAAAACTAGCCCCCCTCCAGAAGGAAAGACAGTACCAATTCAGAGATGATTGGAGGCTCTAGTCGAGTGATACACAAATTATACATTTTTGTTCATAGTTAAGGTACCTGAAAGCATTTTTAAGATTTAACTCCAGAGTTTAGCTTCACTTTAAGGGGTTAAGTCCATTAGTGTAATGGTGAGGAATTAGTGGGGGGCTTAGCTTAAATTTTAGAGTCGAGTGTTGGGTTAGGTAGAGTTTAAATATAAAGGCATTGGTTACACATTAAATATTGGGAGGAGGTGAAGGTAGATAAAACAGTTAAGACATTAGTTTAATTGACCGGGATGGATTAAAGAGTTGGGTTACAAACTAGGGACATATAGGGGTACCGCAGGGTGCCCAGTTTTTTTTCTAGAGACGAGAGCTCCTCACCAAAAGCAACGGTCAGATCCCAAAGGCTTCTCCAAGTAGTTCAATATTAAAGCAAATACAAATAATTTCTACCAAAGGAAGCCTGAGAATTATAAGACAGACATCAGATTCCAATATCTGTGCAGGCCCTATCATGACTGGACCTCTTTAAATCCCTGGCAGGATACTGAATTCAACATGCTGCAAAACAGGCGTCTGCCAGCAAGTGCTTGTATCATTCAGGAATACTATTAACCCTACAAGTTAAAACATTCTGTGCTTAAGACAATTTCCCCATCATTATAAACCTTAAATCGGTGCTCAGTGTTAAAATACAAAAGTCCCCCATTTGGTCTAAGCCAGAACACAACTTCCCATGCAGTCTCCTATATCCATGCTATGTATGAGGAAATGGGGTATCTGTAAAAAGCAATACAGAATATCCACACATTGTCCAGTTCTGTTATATATGAGCTGAGCACAGAACAGCGATACTACACTGCAGGTTATTAAAACGATAAACCGACTTTTGTTTTTCGGGATAAAACGTTCCTCGCTTTGTGCATTCACACGCCGATAACCTCCAAAGAATTTTATTCATTTACAAAACGGTTAGCCGGACTGATGGTCAGGAGGACTTCTCACCTTCCCCAATCGCGGTGGGAGCGGCAGCCTTCGGAGAGCTGGGTTTGGCCACACTGGTTTCCACTGCGGGGCGGGGATCTGGGGTAGAAGCTTGAGAGGAGTCCATTGAACTGGCAGAAGAAACTGATTTAGGAGACAGGGGTGTGTAAACACGGGAGGAAGCTGAGAGAGAGAGGAGACAAGAGTTCAATCTCCAAGTCCTGCTGATAAATGGGATTCAAAAACTACTTGTCAGCCGTTCCGCAAACTAACCTGAAGGAGAAGTGGACACTTCAATGGGACGGCTGGATGGCGAGGACATAGTCTTACTACCCCTCATTGGGCGCTGTGCTTTAGGAGACATCCTTGAAGGCCCTAAAGAAGCCAAAACATAGGTAGATCATTATATTATTATATGGTATGAGAAAAAGATTGGCCTCCTGCAAGGTCTAACTTTGTGCAGGTCATAGTAGCTTTATATAGGTAGACCCCAACACATTGTATATGATGCATGAAAACAGTCGGTCTTCCGGTGTTCCCACTGTAACCATTTTATTACCTCTTGATCCTGCCAGTAAGTTTTTTTTACTTCCTGTAACAGGGTTACAACTGTGTTGATTCTGCAGTGAAATCATACTGCAGCGCAGTCATGTCATTTTTAATGGGCTTGAATTTATTATTTTATCTTATATAAAAGTCCAACTCCACATAACAGCTTATGCAGTTACATTTAAAACCATATGAATAAAAGCTGCCCATTGTTTGGCTGTCACTAACAAACCTTTTCTGGACATCTTGGCCTTTGAAGGATCAGACTGGTAATAAATACTATGATTCATGGGGAACACAGAAAAATAAAACCATCCGTCTTCATGCCGGTGACAGGATGCATCATATGTCATTTTTTGACTGACGAGAGTTTCACTTAAAATTTCCTGACCTACAAATTGCACAACAGCCAGGCTACTAGTATTTTCAGATCAACAATGACAACCCACATACTATGGTGAAGACTCAACAACTACCTCCATTGATTCCTCTTTGCTCAGACACCGGACTGGAACTTGTTTCGGGATAATGCTGCGGAGGACCACGAGAAGGTAGGGGCCCCATCCCTGATCTTCCTCCTCTAGTAGAGTTTGTTCGGAGTCCTCCACGAGATCCGTCCCTCACGCGCTGAGGCAGAGGAACGTACTTTGCATCCCTGAGAGAACAAAAGACAGGCATAGAGACACATTTCAGTACTATGTGTACTAATTATACATTCAACTACCTTTAGATACTTCCGGAACCGAGCATTTATTTCATATTTACCACTTCCAGCCAGCAGAGGAAGCTCCAGACTCCCTTTTACCAGTACTGTACATTATAGAGCTCAACAGCAAAGTGCACTCACCGTGATGCAAAGCTCGGACTGTCCCGGTCAGAGGTTGGACGCTGGACACCGCTGTGCTTCTCCTCCTCCGTCCTGCCGTCGTCATTTTCTATGGCGATCCGCGCTCTGTACTGTGGACTGGATTCAATCTCTCGGGCTAGCATGGTAGCCCTGGCCTCGCGCTGCCTGAACTCTTCTGTGTTGTCTTTTTCCAGAGGCACCCTGAAACAAATAGAACGCCATCACAACCCATCCAACTTTTTGCATAAAAGCCCTTGTAGAAGTCACTTACGTGTAGGAGGACAGGCTGCTGTCATAAGTTGTCTTCACGCCATAGTTGTCTTCGTTAAACTTAAACATCTCGTTGGCATCCCATCCATTGGACTGCAAAAGAAACTGAATGTGAAAAAGTCAGAAAACTGATCAAATAAGAGGCGCTACGTGATCTGCTCTCCCCGACTATTACACTATAGGCATTGATATAGCGCCCACAGTTTACACATCGCTTTGCGCTATCGGAGCTATTCCCATGTCAATGCAGTGCAATGTGTACCTTTAAAGTATTGCTAGGTTACACAAAGACTTTCCTTTACCCAGAAAACAATGATTCCAGCAGACACGTGCACACTTTTGCATGCCATGAACATACATCTAGTACAAAGTTATTGTCGTCCAATACTTACCCCACTCACCATGTCCGACTCCAGGTCAAAATCATCGCTCTCTCCTCCATCCCAGCGCATCAAAACCTTCTCCTTGTGTTCACCGTTCACCTTGGAATTCGTGGCAATGGCAGAATCTGTAAACTTATCTGCAAACGAGAGGTGTGTGTCAAAGAGAAGCACTAGCAGAGGATGAATAAAAGGAAAAGCTGGCAGAATACCCGATAGTATATATGTATGTATGTATGTATGTATGTATGCATGCATGTATGTATGCATGATGTGCGTTCTATTCCAACAGAGGATGAATACAGATTGCCATCAGACCGCCCACCTTTTGTAGCATAATTGAAATCCACGCTGTGGAAGTGCACGAGCACCACGTCGGAGTGTTTGAATATCATGGTGTCCACAATGTCCTCTCGCTTTGGTCCCACGACCTGTTCGCTGGTCTTCTTGTGTACGGCATCAACAGCCAGCTCAAACTGTGGGAAGAGGAAGAGATACTTAAACCTATGAGGTCAGCCAGCCAGCCAATACGGACGCTATTCCCTGGCACTGCTTACCTTGGAGCTCAAGGTTTTGAAGACCCCTTGATACGTGGTTCCATTTTTCACCTTAACGTCACATGTGGAGCCCTTTAGAGAAAAAAAAAAAAAACACAATGTTTATAAATCTGAAAAGATAAACTGCACTTCAAACTATCCACCGAATCCAGTAAAACGACCTCTGAATGCAGCAGCAGATCTTTTAGGAGTGCAATACTCAGTCATATCAGGCACCAAAAGATTAAAAGCTACAGTGTAACCTGCTTATACATAGTTACATAGTTAATCAGGTTGAAAAAAGACACAAGTCCATCGAGTTCAACCTATAGAGATACGGAGAGGGAAAGAAAAAAAATCACCCGCTGTTGATACAGAGGAAGGAGAAAAAAAACCCCTATAAAGCACGGCTCAATTTGCTCCAACAGGGGAAAAATTCCTTCCTGATCCCATAAGGCAATCGGATATTCCCCGGAAAAACAATCTCTGATGCCTAATAGATCGATAACTCGATATCCAGTAATATTCTGGGCATTTAAGAACACATCCAGATGTTTTTTTAAACAATTACCCAAGCTAGCTAGAACCAGCTCCTGGGGGAGTCTATTCAACATTTTCACAGCTCTAACTGTGAAGAATCCTTTCCGTATGCAAAGGTTAAACCTCTTTTCCTTAAGACGCAAAGAGTGCCCCTTGTCCTTTGTAGTGACCTTAACGTGAATAATTTGGCACCTAGCTCACTATATGGACCATTTATGTATTTATACATGGTGATCATGTCCCCCCTTAATCGCCTCTTCTCCAGAGAGAACAGATTCAGGTCAGCCTTCCCTGGTTCCTCCCACTTCACAAACTAATGACCTCTTTGTTTTCATTATATACCTTGCTTTAGACCCAGTGATTCTATATGCAATGCAGGCAAATAAGGACTGATCAGCAAGGTGATTCCTAAAAAAAACAAAAAAACCTAAACGTATCACCCTGCCTCAGTACTCCACTCAAGGCCCCCGATGCAAGCAGTGGGCTAGCTACAGGGAGGAGTTATGCAAATACCAAGATTGCTTGACAGGTGGATATCAGTATGGAGGAGGAGTGGGTGTTCCTAGGCAGGACCTATTATGAAAGAAAAAAAAAAAAAAATTCCAAAAAAAGACACCAATAGGTGTTGGCTGCTGAACTTTTACTTATCCGACTTCATTTTTTCACACTTTACTTCCGTCTGGATCTAAATTTCGATGGAAACAACCCCAACTGTTCCACTTCAAAAGGATGCTCAGCGGTCAGTAAGACGTGACGGTGATAAACAGAAAGGTGTCATCAACCATCATTATTACAAATGAAAGCGTCAGTGAGGTCAGCTGTTATAAAACCCGAATACTCACCACCACAGCAGTTAAAAAATGCAGCATTCGTGAATTATTATACACGCCCTCAAATACCTGAAATGACAAGAAGGTGGAAAGACGTCACTTTAAGCTATCACCAATAACGTAAGGAAACAATAAAAGAGGATCTAGATTGAACTAATGCGCGACACATCAGGAAGCACGAATGCTGTTGATTAGAGCAGTGCGCAGGGAGACGCGTCAGGCGGCTGCACTCTTGTGTATTGAGCGGAGGTCCGACTCCTCAACGTGCTTCAACCCATTGCTGCAGCAAACCGTACATTACTGTGTGCGCACCCTGGCTGCATTACACTAATAAAGTCAAAAGGCTCGCCTGGGCTTTAACCTAAATAAGGGGACCAAACATACATTTTTTTATAGGCAAGCCTGCAGATTATTATTGATGACCGGATTATTCAGATTAACAGTGCGACTGGTTCTCTTTATAGTGCAATTGAAGTTTTTTTTTTTCGTGTTAACCTTTTGGCACATTGAAAAAAAAATAGAACATTGAACCCGCAGGCTGAAAAAGAAAGAACAGGTTCCTCGATCAACGCTTATTAGCATTGATAGAAAAATATCCCGCTGTCTGTATTGTGACAGTGACCGCCGGCAGAATACCTAAACAGAGAAAGCAGCTTATTGGCTGTTCGCTCAATGAATTTCCGACCTATTCCTTCAAACAAAGTTGCCAGCTGTAAGGCTGGGTTCACACCTGGGCGTTACTATAAGCGCGTTTTTTCAGTTCAGTGAAACGCGCGTTCTACAATCGTTTTTATACCTCCTTGGCTGTATGATTTTTTTTTTCACGTTCAAACTTCCCGCCGGTTGACAGCCTTGGCCAAGGACCAAAGGGGCTTCACAGTGATTGAAGTCATTACAGGCCGCAGAAGGTCCTGCACCTCTTAGGCCTGGTCGGGTTCCCTTTACGTTGGCAATGTTCATACCATAGTCAGTCATTCATTTTGACTTACCGGTGGCTGAAGTCCTTTTACGATGTTCCTGCCCCTGCAAGAGAAAGAACATATTGTATGAATAAGCCACAAACTTTCAGGACCAGCATAGCGAAGCATGATGAGCCAGTCTTCTTCAAATCGAGGAGCTCAGGTTCCAAGCACATACAGATGCAAACTTAGTCTACCAACATGTCTTACTCGGGTGAAAACATCAAAAAGCTAGACCAGGGGTACTGAATTCAATTTCAAGGTCCAATGAGTAAACTTCATTGAGCCAAGGTCTGAACAAAATGGTTACCCAGTCCATGGCCGTTCTGCGGGCCACCATTATGCTGCATTCCAACCACCAGCTGCTGGTGTGTGTCGCCCGGCACAGTTCTGATGCAATAGGTAATAAGAAAAAAAAAAAAAAAATCAGAAGGGAAAGTGCGGTGTATTTTCAGTGATCTTTAATTGTCATTTTTGACATAGGGTTTACAAAATCCCATTTTTAAAGTAAATGTAGAGATTAGGAACTACAGGCAGGACAGGGTACTACAAGAAATGGGCCCAACATTTGCTGAGAGAACATGTCTGCCACTTAGGGAGTGCATTGTCTTCAAGGAGTTTGCCAATTTAGACTGAATGTAAGAAGCAGTAAACCACAACCGCTGCAAATCAGGAAGCAGAGGCTGCATATGTAATAAGGGATTATGGGCACCCGATAGATTGATATATATCACACATACATCAAACTGATTACATTAGACATCTAAAAACCATTGCAAAGATAACACATTTTTCACTAAGCCGTAGATTCAGTAACCAAACCCTCAGCATCTACCCCAGGGGTGGGCAACTCCGGCTCGCCAGCTGTTGTGGAACTACAAGTCCCACGAAGTACTACCAGACTGACAGTTGCAGACATGACTACCAGAGGCATGTTGGGTTTTGCAGTTAAAGCACAGCTGATGGGCCGGAGTTGCCCGCCCCTGATCTACCCAGTAAGGGCATATATAGCATCCAACTGCATCAGGGTTGTACAAAGTAATATCTACATCGGGAGTTCAGCAGCCAAATCTCACAGAAGAGAAGTCTCTGATCACACAAATATCTTGGGGTGTCATTTCCCAGCCTTTATATTTTATGCAGACAACATACTGTAGCTCCTGGAATGTCAGCTGCAATTTGATCTGAGATGAGAAGGAAAAATGTCTGACAGTTGAGGAACCTGTGTCTTGCTTCTGTCCTATCAGTTATCTGTGGCCCTTGTTCCTGCATCCATCTAGAAGAGGGTTTGTAGAGTGGGGTTCCACAGAAGCCTAGGTTCCTGCTGCAGGCCCCTGTTGTGGTATATTCCTATCCACATACAGAGCTTTTAGGCCCGTTTAGATTGGCATGTCAAGGTAACACGCAGTACAATGTGAATGCGCCATGTTAACGTTCGTTAAGGTGCATGCCTTACCTAAACAAAATCAGACATGGACAGAGTTAAAAGGAGAACTATGAGGCTCAGTAGATCGGGAAGTGAGGGAACACATACCGGCGTTCGCTCGCTTCTCGATCCTGTCACTGCAGACAGCCGTGACAGGGGAGGGACTGGATTCCCCCCTCCACGCTCCGCCAGCGCTGACTGGCGGAAAGGACGGGGGAGGGTACGGCTGGCTCTGCCTCTAGATAGGCAGAGCCAGCTGTCACTCACACAGCTGGGCGGATCCAGACATAAATTGCCGGGATCCGTTTCACCTGCGGCGTCGCAGTATACCACGAACTGTAGCTCGCGGCATACTGAGCTTTGGGTGACGGGAGGACGCTAGTTTGTGTCCTCCCATTACCCTTAGGAGAACTATGGTGAAAAGACATAACCCCATAGTTCTCCTTTAAGTGTTGTGCCACCTGAATTCACTAGGGAGAGGCAGCAGTGCGGCTGCTCTCTCAAATATGTGCCTGCCACCAGGCACCAAGGCAACTCTGCCCCTGCCACCGGGCATCAACTGAATTTTACTCTTGATGCCTGGCGGCAGGACAGAGTTGCCTTGGCGCCCAGCGGCAACATAATTTTACTCTTGCCGCCGGGTGCCAAAGCAACTCTGCCCCTGCCGCCAGGCATCAACACAATTTTATTCTTGCTGCCGGGCGCCAAGGCAACTCTGCCCCTGCCATCGGGCGCCAACACAATTTTACTCTTGCCACTGGGAGTCAATGCAACTCTACCGTTCCTGCAGCGCCGTATCAAAGCAGGAAGGGACAAGCACATGTTTCACATTAAAAGTCTTCATTTTATATTTCATTCTCTGGGGTTACAATATCTACAAATCGTGGATCACGCCAACGTATTTTAGGAGTTCCCTGAGCTTTAAACATAGGAAGCAAGGGCTCCTCCGGGGTGAAATGATGACAAAGGCTGATCTTCCAGAACATATAAAATGATTTTTCCCTACGCAGAATACGAGCTGTAGATGAGACTTGTGCTACAACCAGTGTCTGTAGAAGTGAAGCATCACCACGAGCAGACAAAGGCCGCTTAATCATAATAATGACTGTCATATAACCGGCTCTAAACGCCCACCAAGAATCAGGCGGGAGACGCTATCACAGACACCAATGTGAAGGATGAATCAGATCAGGAAGAGGAGCCGAGCGGCAGGAAGTGACCTGCGAGTAGCATGCTCTTTGCTCACACTCTGCGAGTACAATAGAGAACGGCGCGCGTATGATGCCTCCAGCGATCACCAGCACAAGGACAACTGTGACGCCACATTCTGTTTTAGTCATTCTTTTCTATTCAACTCCCCAGAAAATGCATTCAAAATGCCTGACAGATCTTTTTATAGAAGCTCACAATGCCGAACTAAATCCGAGGTATCTCATGCATTCCTTTCAGATTATCCACACCGCCACCATGCCGTAATCAGCACCTCGGAGCCCTTCCACCTTCTGCCATACACTGAAACCAATGTTTGCATGATAGAACTGGAGTATATATATTCAGGAAATGCAGAGCTGTGACAACATTCACTCAAAGTCCTTTCTGGCGACACTCTCACTGCCGTTCGTCTGGTAATTGGCTTTGTTCACTTGTACATGTTCCCTGAGGTCATCATCTGCACATCGGAAATGGGATCGGCAGCTCAGTTTATAGTGACACTACACTCAGGAGTTCAACATAAAAAATGCATTCAAGTCCCTTAAAAGAGAACTGTGTGGGGGTAACCTTTTTACCCCATAGTTCTTTCGGGTCACGGGAGGACATATATTAACCTCCTCCCGTGACCCAAAGCTCAGTATATAGCAGGCCGGTGCAGCCAGGACAGATCGCGACAATACAGCTGTGTGAGTGACAGCGGGTTCTGCCTATCTAGATGCAGAGCCAGCTGTGTCCGCCCCTCCCTGTCCATTCCTCCACTCAGCGGCTCAGAGGATCGGAGAGGGGGGAATCCCTGAGTGATGACTGACAGTTACCACTTTCTGCAGGTAGACAATCGGGAAGTGAGCGAGCGACAGTATGTGTTCGCTCACTTCCCGATCTATTGAGCCGGCGTATGAGTTTTATTGTCACACGTCGGCTCACACTGAGGATGAGAGGAAATCACTGACCTCATAGATCTCCTTTAACTATTAACAGCAATGAACAGAATTTATCAAAATTGGAACAGGCAAAATCTGGAGCAGATTTGCACAATCAGCTCCTCTGTCTCATTCTCAAATCTTGTCTGAACAAACCGGAGATGCTGATTGGTTGCCATGGCAACTGCTCCAGTTTTGATAACACCCCCCCCTGAACAAAAGTAGCCCCCCTAAAGAAGGAAGGAGTCTTGGCTTTGGAGAACAAGCGATTTCACATGCAGTCTAAAAGGCACACGGTTTGAGGTGCCCTGGCAATAGATCCCTTAACTAGAGGTGAGCTCCTATTGTTCGGCCGGGGGTCTCCTTATTTACCCCACCTAGGGGAAGCTGGGGGTTTGATGGTTTGCAGTATTGGGATGTTTGATGTTTTACTTTGGTGGCACAACATGATTTGGCTTGAAACTAGGGATGCCAATGTTGAGTATTTGGGCGAGTACAGTGATACCTTGGTTTACGAGCATAATTCGTTCCGGAAGCATGCTTGTAATCCAAAGCGCTTGTATATCAAAGCGAATTTCCCCATAGGAAATAATGGAAATTCCGATGATTCGTTCCACATCCCAAAAATATTCATATAAAATGATTACAATACTGTACTGTAATATAATAACGTATAAAATATAAAGAAAAATTAACCAATTTCCGGTACCTTTTGTGGCCGGTGTGAGAGGGACAAGAGAGGAGGATTATTGAGTAGTACGACTTTCACTATCAGTAACGGAATCACTGCTATCTCTCGACTCAATGGAATCTTTCATTTTGTGAAACCTTAACAAGGAATCTATCCAATGTGACATTGCATTGTCGTTAGACTCATCGCTCGCACTGCTACAGCCTTATTCTGGTGGTGCTTTTCTACAAAATTTTGCTCTTATTGCAAGACATTTGCTTGTATATCAAAGCAAAATTTTTCAGAAATGTTTGCTTGTCTTGCAAAACACTCTCAAACCAAGTTACTTGTAAACCAAGGTATTACTGTACTTGCCACCTCATGATGAAGGAGCATGGAGTCGGCCAATCGTCACTATGTGATGAGAAAGCATGGAGATGGCCTCCTGGCCAATCAGGAAGCCGGGCACCATGTAATGACGCGGCGCCCAGCTTCCCGATTCTCCGGCTCCTTCGTCATGAGGTGACGAGGGAGCATGAAGCAGGCTTCCGATCAATCAGAAAGCCGGGCGCCGCGTCATTACACGGCGCCTGGCTTTCTGATTGGTCGGAAGCTGGGTAGCGCGTCGTTACACGCTGCCCAGCTTCCTGATTTGCCGGGAAGCCGGCTCCATGCTCGCTCGTCACAAGTGACAAGAGCATGGAGCCGGCTTCCCAGCCAATCAGGAAGCCAGGCAGCATGTAATGACTCGCTACCCGGCTTCCTGATACCTGAAGTATCGGGCTAGGGAAAGAATACTAGTATCGGTATCTGCGCATCCCTAGTGGAAAGTCTCTGAAATCTACCACCTGAGGAAGAGGAGAAGCGCGTCGAGGAAGTTAAAGATCATAATTCAATCCCATCAGTACAGCAGGATTTTCTGACAGCAGTCATTTACTGCAAATCCCAATGGTGTCATGTACAGGGCCCATGAGGGTCTTGTTACTTCCATTATGTTTTTAATACAGACCGGGTTTTTGTTTTTAAATGTTGAAAAAAAAAATATGTCCGTTGCCATCAAAGCTCAAATGGAGCTCAGAGTCCTATTTAAAGCCCCTCATCGTTCCCTTTTCTTTGTTAGGCAATGGGCAGTCGAGTAACTGTCAGGCCTCAGCAGTGCGCTCACCTCGACCTCTCAAGGTCATCCTCCGATATGAATTTAAACCTGAACTCCGGGAAACTCCCAACTCTACAACACACACAGGGACCATTTTTTGTTCCCCCATGGTCCCTTTGTGTGTTGTAGAGTAGTCTCCGCTCCAAGCTCATTCCTGGGATGGACTACAATCTCAATACAAATCCGTAAACTAAGCATGAGATTGTAGTCCATTCCGGGAGTGAGCTTGGAGCGGTGACTACTCTACAACAAACAGGGACCATGGAGAACAGACATAGCCACCCTCCAGAAGGACAGTGTCGGCACCAATTCAGAGATGATTGGAGGATCGGCAGCCGAGTGATACACAAATAACTTGGGCTGCAACTAAGGATTACTTCCATAAAATGGATAAGTTGGGCGATTATTTTTTCCATTCATCAAATAAAAAAATAAATACCATCCTTAACCCCCTGCTGACCGCGGTGTTACACCCCCTTCCTGTCCAGGCCATTCTTCAGTATTCAGCACTGCGGTAATTTGAAATTTATTCCGTCATGCAACGCTGTACTGAAATGAATTTTACACCATTTTTTTGGGGACAGACAGAGCTTTCTTCTGGTGGTATTTAATCACCATGGGGGGAGGGGGTTTTTTGTGGTTGTTTTTTAACACCGGGGGGGGGGGGGGGGGTTATTATATAAAAAAAAGAAAATTACTGAAAATTAAAAAAAGCCCCCTGAAACATTTATTATCACCCCAATTTTTTGGTGAACTATTAAAGACGTGGTCAAGTCGGTTGAAGACAACAAACATGTCAAGCCTTAGTATTGCGAGCACACCGGGAAATCACAAAAAACTACTATACCCAAAATTGACAATAGGCGACGCTTTAAAATCTGTTACCACTCATCAGTTTAGTGACCAACGGCCCTAAAATTACTGTACGCAAGCTAACGTTCAAAGTAATATGTAACTTAGGCGGCGTAATGGGCACAGTAGCAGTTTCACATATGCGCACTGGACACATGTTTGTATGCGTGTCTGTTGGGCTGAGAACTTTAAAAAAATTTGGATTTTTTTTTTCACTGTTTGCTGTGCCCTCCTCCCAGCATAGAGGAGAGGGCTCGGGGACTCAACCAACTATTCTCATTATCGGTTAGTTGGTTGCAACCCTACAAATAAGATGCAATGAAGAGAATCAAAACTGGAGAAAAAGAATCCTATGACACCCAGTCAGCTTCTCTTTTCAGCTACGGCTTGAAAATGAAAAGGTGGATGCTGATTGGTCGCCATGCACAGCTGCTCCAGTTTTGATAAATTTCCCTCACTGTTAATAGTTAAGGTACCTGAATGTAGTTTTAAGATTTAACTCCCGAGGTTAGCGTCACTTTAAAGCGGAACCTTTCTCCAGATCTTTAAAATAACATCAAACACATCTTTAGTAATGACAATCTACAGACAGATACTTCTAGATCATTGCCGGCTTTTTATTCTTTGCATTCCTTGTTTGTCTATTCTTCTCACACCATCCATGTTAACTAAGGGCAGATTAAAATATCTCCCTTTACTTCCTGGAACTCTGGCACGTGTGACTAGAACATGCGACCATGCACATGATCTCAGGGGAGGAAAATGCCTTTCCCTGAGATCTGGTTAGATTACAGATGAGATTTCCCAGCAATGATCTGCTGATTGTAACCAAATGCCCAAGAGGACCAGGAAGAGCAAAAACAATAAACACAATGTAAAATAAATTTTTGTGTTGGATTAATGAATGCAAGATGATTTCATATCAGCTGAAGTGATTTTTAGTGAAAGGGGGGTAACGATCCGCTTTAACCTAAACAGGAAAGTAAAATGTAACCCCCCCCAGGTAACGCTGCATACAATACAGACAATGGTTCAGTTTCTGTATAGGCCCAATCATGTCAGGTCTCCTAAACTTCACCATATTAGCATTTAAATCTCAGCTCACAGTGTCTGCTTAAGGTGTTGCCCTCATTCATTTACAGGTGAATACTCGGGGTGGACAAAGACAACGGCCAGTGATGAAGGAATGTGACCGCAGGAAAGAATAGGCTCCCAAAAGGAGAAGTGTCAGTCTGAGCCCAGTGTGACATTAACATTCCTATACAGAGGACATTTACAAGTCCATCAGTGCGCACCGCACACCAACAATAGTAAACAAAGCGGAGGATAATAAACAACCTGGAACCATCCGCATCTTCCGTCACACACAAGTCCAACCAGAGAGGACTGGGCATATGACATTTAAAGGCACAGGCCACCTTTTAAAATATGAATGCGAGCCATAAAACACATTTATTGTGTTTCAATTGTTTAATTGGAACCTGGAGAGCATCACAATCATGACCAGTGTATGGAAGGTGCAATGCTCTGGCTCCTGCAGGCTATCCCTCCCAGCGTTAGGCAAACACTGGCCCTCCAGACATGGGGCGATTGCAAATCCCATGAGGCACTGCAAGACTGATAGCCAAAGACATGACCTGCAGAGGCAAATGCATGTTGGGATTTGTAGTCTGACCAAAGCTGAAACCAGAGTTTGCCTTCACCAACTCTAAAGCATACCTTATACCCCAGGATTCTCCCCAACTGTGGCAACACTACAAATCCCATCATACAACTGCCTCTGGGAGTCATGTCTAAGTCTTGCAATGCCTTGTAGTTGCAACATAGCTGGAGGGTCCAGAGTTGGCTCTCCCTGGACTACGGGTACAGCTACATGATACCCCAATTGATCAGAATACAGACATGATACCCCAATTGATCAGAATACAGACATGATAACCCAATTGATCAGAATACAGACATGATAACCCAATTGATCAGAATGGGACATTATACCCCCATTGTACAGACATCATCATGCTTCGCCAGGTGATCATAGCATAGACTGGGCTCCGATATTATTCTACATTGCCCGCTCGATAGGCTGGGCGCTGACAATGGTGGCCAGGGCACAGGTGGCTCAGCATGCCGTCCACTGATTGGTTGCCTCTGCTGGCCGGCGTACCGAGCATGCGCAATGCCGGTAACGGTGCAGCCAAGGTGGGAGGAGGGGAGCGGGAGCCGTGCTCGGGCCAC
>NW_017307395.1:324954-325537 GCF_000935625.1 Nanorana parkeri | reverse complement strand
TTAGAGCACCTTCGGCGCGCGCGGCAAGCTGGCGGGGAGGGGCCTGGCCTGAGCAAGCGAGCCAATGGGAGAGCGTCGGGAGGGAGGGTCGGCCGAGAGCCTGTCCTATCGCGTAGGAAAGGCGGGGCCAAGTCTTGCCTACCTGGCTGTTCTGGTGAAAAAAGGGGGGTAGGTGGGAGGGATCCGGGCTCGTGCACGATGTGGAAGAGGAGGGGACAAAAAATGGCGGCTGCTTCCTCTGCCTGCGTGACGTCACGTTGCCCGTGGCCTAAGTGGGGGGAAAAAATGTCCCTTTTACGTGACTGGGGGCACGTTACTGCCTTCAACCCCCTTCCCATCTACCCTTCCTACACACTGTATGAGGGCTTATTAAGATTCGTTCGCTTGGTGACGTCATGTGCGTTCCCATGACGTCACCATAGTCCATTTGCCGTAATTATTTCTGCTAAAAGCAAGGAGTCTAGTTGCTATGGGCAGCAGCTTTTCGCTGGTCAGTTTTGAATATTGCCACAGGCAGCAGTCCATTTCCTATCCATGTAAAAGGAATGTTGCTATAAATGACTGCAGGGGGGGGGGGGGGGGG
>NW_017307395.1:305311-324867 GCF_000935625.1 Nanorana parkeri | reverse complement strand
CATGGCATTCACCAAACATTTACTGTAGATGAATCATGTGTTTTTAATTATGTTGCTGTGTGCAGTACTGAGCAGCAGGAGAAGTGAATGGCAGCGCAAGGCATTGACCCGTGTCGTGGTTCCGTGACTTACTGCAGTGGAAAGGTGTGCGTTTCTGCCCTTTGGGGCCCATTCACACCTTTCCAGTGTGCTGCATTGCGACATTGCATGCGTTCCCACGGTGAATGTGCATTAATGCCATTTCTTTTTCAATGGCACCCCTATTCACATGCATTGCCGCTCGCCACGCCGCACGGTAACGCATCACCATGCATTGTATAAATAGACCCGTATGAAGCTGAGTCACCAGGCCGGGTGTCACCCAGTGCGCACCTCATTACATATACATGTGACCTCATTGCGCAAGCGCCATGGACGCCGGCAAATAGAGGAGGGGACGTTCATCCGGCAGGATAAGACATGCCGCCGGGTCCCTTCCTCTTATCGTACAGCTGTGAGGCTCGCGGTCTATGACCAAGTGCCTGACTTTACAGAGCGAGTGACACCAAAATGACTTCGTCATACTGGTGCCACCTCCTCCCATGGTGTCACCCGGTGCAGGCCGCACCCCCTTGTGATTCCACTGCCTTATATGTGGAGGCAATATTGGTGTCACTCCCTCTGATGGTGTCACCTGGTGCAGGCCGCACCCCCTTGTGATGACACTGCCTTATGCGTGGGGCAATATTGGTGTCACTCCCTCTGATGGTGTCACCTGGTGCGGGCTGCACCCCCTTGTGATGACACTGCCTTATGCGTGGGGCAATATTGGTGTCACTCCCTCTGATGGTGTCACCTGGTGCAGGCCACACCCCCTTGTGATGACACTGCCTTATGCGTGGGGCAATATTGGTGTCACTCCCTCTGATGGTGTCACCTGGTGCGGGCCACACCCCCCTTGTGGCGCCGCTGCCTTATGCGTGGAGCAATGTTGGTGTCGCCCCCTCTGATGGTGTCACCTGGTGTGGGCCGCTCCCCCATGCCACTGTCTTATGGTGGGGCAATATTGATGTCACCCCCTCTGATGGTGTCACCTGGTGCGGGCCACTCCCCCATGTGATGCCACTGTCTTATGGTGGGGCAATATTGGTGTCACCCCCTCTGATGGTGTCACCTGGTGCGGGCCACTCCCCCATGTGATGCCACTGTCTTATGGTGGGGCAATATTGGTGTCACCCCCTCTGATGGTGTCACCTGGTGCAGGCCGCACCCCCCTTGTGACGCCGCTGCCTTATGCGTGGGGATGTGTTGGTGTCACCCCCCTCTGATGGTGTCACCTGGTGCGGGCCACACCCCCCTTGTGACGCCGCTGCCTTATGCGTGGGGCTATGTTGGTGTCACCCTCCTCTGATGGTGTCACCTGGTGCGGGCCACACCCCCCTTGTGACGCCGCTGCCTTATGCGTGGGGCTATGTTGGTGTCACCGGGGCTGGTGTGAATGTTTCTGCCAATTGTTTATAAATGGACCCCATAGACGAGGAAATTTGCCGTACGTCCTATCATTCCAGTTCACACCAATGCGCTGGAAAAAAAAACATAGGACATGTATTCCTGCGCGCCACGTTCCGCCGCGATATAACCTATAGCAACACACCGCCGCGCATAGAGCAGAATGAGGTGCCGTGTTAAAGAAGAACTCCAGGATGTGCAAAAATGAACCCTTGCAGTGGGGCTACCCCAGCACTGCGAGTGTTAACTGCTTGTTTTGTTCTAAGGCAGGGGTAGGCAAACCTTTACCCTCCAGCTGTGGTCAAACTACAAATTCCATCAGGCCTTCTTAAACTTTCTCCACTCGTGACCCCTTTTTGGCCGAGGAAATTTTTAAGGGACCCCAACGTTGGTCGGTGTCTCCCCCCTCACCTAGCGTAGGTCGGTGTCTCTCTCCTCTTCTCTCCCCCCCAGCACCAGTCAGCGTCTCTCTCCCCCCAGCGTCTCTATCTCCTCCCCCTGCGTCGGTCAGTCAGCACTACTAAGTCCCCTCCCCCTCCTTACTGCTGCTGGGTAAAGAACGTTCGGTCAATGAAAAAAACCTTCCTGCGCACACGTGCTCAGGAAGGTACCAAGTGCACAGGGAGAGGGGGGGGGGGGGGGCGCAACCTTAAAAACTACACTACACTGCAAATTATACATTAAACTGAAATAAAACAATCTAGCTTGGAGCCCAGACCTCCTCGGCCGCCTGGGCCCCTCACACAAGTACCGGCCATAAGCCCCTGATGGCGGTCCTGGCCAGGGACTCGGATCGCGACCCCCCTGTTCACTTGCGGGACCCCATATGGGGTCGCGACCCACACTTTAAGAAGCACTGATCTAGGGGATGGACTAAAGCAGATATACTCACCCGATCCTTGGTTCTAGACCGGTCCTCACTGCCTCTTCTGCCCTAAGGACCTGTGACATCATCATGTCTGATGCCAGACCCCGGTACAGAGGAGCATAGTTACCAGCTATACATAGACACATCAGTATTGGGTTTTGTACTGGGGTAAATGGGCCCTAAATCAGGGAGGACTGACTGGCATTCATCAACTTTACCAAGTGGAGCGTCATGGGAGTGCGCTTCCTTCACGGGCGTCACATATGTGCGCGTCGGCCCCCCCGCAACAGAGAGCGAGCTCTCACTAACCGCTCCGAGTCTCATATTAATGATTAGGTTCAGGGGAGGGGACCGGCTCCTGATCACATGATCGTTGTGATAGACTCTGATTGGCTATCACAGTGATCCCTAGCTGTAGAGCCCGCCCAGTCTCTTTCCCCTCTACAAGAAGAAGGAGATACATTAAAGGGTAATTCCACTTTCCCAGGCGAATTTGGTCAAATGGAATTACCCCCCCCATCTGCCCTCTTACCCGTCAGTGAATGCTCTTTCCCCTGCGCGGCTGCCGGGAGACGACCCGTTCATCCTACACAGCGGCTCAGCCCTCAGGATTTAAATTCTGCTCGCAAATGGGGAGCACTTATTGGTTACCTGACCTCGCTGACCAATGAGCAGTAGACATGTAAGCTGCGGAAAAGTTTTATTATTTCGTAATTCGGATCCGAAAATTCGGTTCGGGTTTCGGACGAAATCCGAATTTTCGTTAGTTTCGGATGAGTTTACGAATATTCGTTGCGAATTCCACAGAAAACCATATACAGGTATTAATACTAAAGCTGAATCTCCCAGACCCGATTCGGGATCCGAATTTCCATATTGCATTGGGGAGCTCCTAATGCCATTCGGGTCTAGAAGCCTCAGCTTTAGTATTAGATGTATATACGGAACATGAATTTTCGGCATGTGACTTTTCTGACCAATCAGAGGTTGCCGTAACGGAAATTTGTGTTCAAACCCATTCGGATGCCTTAACCGAAAAATACATCTGATTGGCCAGAAAAGTCACATGTCCCATTCAGTTTCGCTTTCGAACGAAATTTGGACGGGATTCGGAAATTCGGTTGTTTCCGAGGTGTCTAAATTTTAAAAAATGTGTCCAAATTTTAATTTGGAACGATACAAATTGCACAAGGTCTGATCAGAAGCACTTACCTCTCAAGAACGGGAAGGAGTGTTTGTTGACAATTAAGGGGAGGGGGCAGGTAACTGCGCTGACCAATGAGTGCTCACCATTAGTGAGTGGAATTTAAATATAGACCCCAGGGCTGTGCTGCTGTATATAGTGTATGGGAGGGGTCATCAGGTAAGAGCAGCTTTGGCAGGGGTTGAAACAGGTGGCAGATTGGGGGGGGAGGGGTTATTCCATTTTACGAAATTCGCCTGGGAAAGTGGAATTACCCTTTAAAGGAGAACTATGGGGTTAAGGCTTTTCCCCATAGTTCTCCTTAGGGTAACGGGAGGACACAAACTAGCGTCCTCCCGTCACCCTAAGCTCAGTATACCGCGAGCTACAGCTTAAGACACCGCAGCGGATCCCGACATCGATGTCTAAATCCGCCCAGCTGCATGAGTGACAGCTGGCTCTGCCTATCTAGAGGCAGAGCCAGCTTTAGCCGCCCCCACCCCCGTCCGTTCCGCCAGTCAGCCCTAGAGGATCGGAGTGGGGAATCCAGCCCCTCCCCTGTCACGGCAGAGAGCTGTGACAGGATCGAGAGGTGAGCGAACGCCGTTATGTGTTCGCTCACCTCCCGATCTACTGAGCCGACCTGTGACAGTCTCATTGTCACAGGTCGGCTAGAACTATGAGGTGAGTGAAAAGCAATCACCTCATAGTTCTCCTTTAAGGAGATACATTGTATCTTTTTCTCCTTACTAGAGAAGTATGTTAAACAAAACAAACAACAAAAATAACTTTAATATGAAATTAAGGTAATACGGCTACCTCTGGGCCAGGTCTCAGTTTGTGTCAGTGTTCCGGGTGTATTTATAATCAATTCACACAGCTATTCCCCCTGCAAATCCTTGTGAACGTTCGTTTTGGGTGAATAGAAGCAAATACGAATATTTTTACAGGATTATTCACTAAAGCGTGCAGAGTTTGGAGAAGAGAACAATCTAGGCCAACATAGCTGAACTTGAACTTCAGCTGAATTGGAGATTTTCAGCTATGTTGTCCCAGATTGTTCCCTTCTCCCGCCTTCTCCAAACTCTTCACCCTTTTGTGAATAACCCTGTTAGTATATTTTCTTTTCAGTTTGAATATAACATTCGGAAAATACCTCAATATGGCCACTAGATGGAGCCGAGGAGCACAGAGAGGAAGTATTGATTTCCTATGCTCCTCCGCTCCATCTAGTGGCCATATTGTATTATTACAACAACACGCTACATTCCTAGCTGGGAAACTCCATCTAGTGACCCTAACGCAGTTATTTCTGAATGTTGTATTCCACCTGAAAAGAAGATATACAAAAGACGCTCCTTTTTGCCTTTATTCACACAGAACAAACGTTCACACGGCCAATGGCTCTGCAAATTGTTTATGAACAGACCCCTGTGTGTTAGTGCCAGCGTGTTTTAGATGTAAACAAAACCAATAACGAACACATATGTGGTAGCGAAGTGAATGTCAGAAGTAGAAGAATTTTTTGGAGTTGTGTTTTGGAATTGGGTCTTGATAATGACAAGAAATATACAGATACGGTTACCTTTTTATTTTATTTTTTTCCTTTGATAATAATAAAAAAAAATAAGACAATATTCATTACCATTTACCACTCATGTCCCATGGGGAAAAAAAACCCAAACAAGGCAGCTTTTATATTGATTTTGTTTTTTAAATGCCTCTGAACACAACTCTATTTTAGCCAATGTATCCATAGACACTGTTGGGCTTAGATCCGTATTTCAGAGCAGCGTTCAGGGGCATAAAATTAAAATTCATCCAACCTGCGTTTGGAGAGGAGCTTCTGGAATGTTTTACTTGCATATTATTATTATTATTACTATTATATTATTATTATTACTATTATATTATTATTATTTTCATTATTACTAATTTCGGGACGCCTCTGATTACAATCACAATACAAACCAAGACGAGATGGTGTAAGCGTGTGAAGAATGCACCTAAATTCATTGCAGCGTCTGGAATAAATGAATGTTGAAAGCCAATAGAATTACCGGTATGTCACACGCATACGTCTCTAGACGGCGTACTCGCAGAAATGCGGATAATTACACCAAAACACGTTTTTTAAGTTGGATGTTCCACTGTGGATCGGGGTAATACGCCCGTGTGTTATTGCCCTCAGTCCGAATGAACTTCCAAAAATCTTGCTAATCCTTTTATGGCTGTCGTAATTAATGGCATGGCACTAGGCCCTCCATATATTACGAGTGGACATTTTAAAATAAACAAGCAGGTCGCATTCCCACAAAAGTCAGAAGCCCTAAGTTGGAAAATCAAGCTACATTTTTTATTAATTTGGAGTTGGGCGGTGATAGGTAAACTAAAGGTTCATCCTCCACCTGCGTTCCGCCCCAACCCTGCCTAGGGGCTGGCTTCAGGACACCCCCTAAGAGGGGCTTATAAAATACTCTGTGTTGGCAACTAGAGTGGCTCTTGTTTTAAACATCATCGAGGGACTAGAAGTCTGAACATCGCAGAAGAGTTCCCCTTTAATCTTTGGACATTATCTGCTGGAAGTTTGCTTGAAGAAGAGCCCGGCCGACTTCCACTTTGCTTCTTGGACTCTGGTTGCATAGATATGTAAATCTGGTTACTTTGTATATAATTGGTGACACTTTCTGCTGTATACAGCGGTGTGCTGTAATCTGCCCCGTATTTCAGTCAGATCTGCAGCTTTTACTAGAAAAATACCTGCTGATCCTGCCATGAGGGATCCTTGTTTAGGCACTTCCTGGTATAGGGTAACAACCAGGGGCGGACTGGGCTGGGGGGCAGGGTGGCAATTGCCCCCCGGGCCTCTCTGCTACCTTTAAAAACGGCCGCTGCCCGTGGCCGTTAGGGGGCCCGTCACCAACCCCCACTAAATGAAGCCGCCGGTGCAGTGGCTCCCTCCCTCCACCGCCTCTCTGCCACTTGCACCACATCAGATGCGGCTCTGTAATCGTGCGGCCGCTTCTCAAGGGGGTCCTCGGGAGGCCCTATAGCTAGTGGTATACTGCATTGTGTAAAATAATCGTTAGCTGCAGCTCTAGATAAATGGTCACCCTACACCAGGGATCCCCCAATAGCCACCAGGGATCCCCCACTGGCCACCACAGAGCCCCCACTAGTCACCAGGGATCCCCCACTGGCCACCACAGAGCCCCCACTAACCACCAGGGAGCCCCCACTGGCCACAGTGAAGCCCCCACTACCCACCTGGGAGCTACCACAGAGCCCCAACTAATTATTAGGGAGCCCCCACTGGCCACCACAGATCTCGCACTGACCACCTGACAGTCCGCACTGGCCACCTGAGAGCCTAATTAGGGAGCCTGCTCTGCTGCACCCACACGCACCCATGAAACTCTCTGGACCCCTGGTGAGAGCTTGCACAGCGCACCTGAGATCCTGGAGACATCGGGTGGCGAACCCAGAGCAACAGAGTATGTATCTTCATATTATTCTGCATTGCTGTAATATGTATTGCTGAGATTTGTAGTTCTCTATAGCTGATGGTATTCTGCCTTGCTGTATAATGGTATTGCTGGGAATTGTAGTTCTCTATAGCTATTGGTAGTCATTATTGCTGGGATTTATAGTCCTCTATAGCTGATGTTATTCTGCATTGTTGTGTAATGTATTGCTTGGAATTGTAGCACTCTATGGCCAATGCCATTCTGCAATGCTGATGAAGGGGGCTTGTCCCAGAAACGTGTCAATCTTGGCTGACTGCGGGCGGTGAACGGTGATGTGACCGGAGACTACCGTGTTACATAGTCGGGGCGATACCATGTTGGGTTAACAGACAGTGTGGCCTCTTGTTTGTTGTTAAAGCCTGATGGAAACGTTTGCTTGTGAGTACATTTATCCCTTGTTTTATGTATCCTAATAAACGATTTTACACACGGAGGTGGCGCTCTGTTCCCTTTTGTTTTTATTCTGCAATGTATTTCTGAGAGTTATAGTCCTCTATAGCTGGTGGTATTATTCTACATTGTTATTGTGCTGAGATTTGTAGTCGCTCTACAGCTCGGAGTTAGTGGCAGAACTACCAGGGTCGCAGCAGTCGTACACACGCGCACAGCACTGACGAAACATCCCTACACTACCAGTGTGCTATAATTTTCCTCAACCCATACATTTCTCTACCGCGTCTCTTCCAGGTGCGCATGTCATGAAGAAAGGGGGTCAAGAAAATGTATAGGGTTGAAACAAATTATAAAACACTGACACTGTCCGCCTCCTCCCACAGCTCACAGCCCAGAAGCATGGACAGCAAGCAGTGGTCTACAGTGGGTGAGAGTGCCTAAGTAGTGGACATGGAGCGGAGTAAGGCCAGAACCATGTAGGGAGCCCAGTGGAGGAGAGCACCATCCCCCAGCCCAGTCGTCCCTTTCATGGACTTACTAGGAGTCCTCACATCACCCGACCATTCACACTACCATTACATGGATGGCAAAAGTGGCAGGCAGGGGAAGAGGCAGAGCGGGAGGGGGGCCAAGTTGCTGCACCATGGGCCTCTGGGTTGTACTTAAAATTGTAGAAATGTCGCCAGCACACCAGTCCTTTTAGGATAGCAAAAGCTTCATTGAAGCGCTGCGCAAACTGTTGGCGCTATATAAATCCTGTATAATAAAAATAATTTATTGAAGTTTTTTGTCATATGAATGGTGACAACGCAGGAGCACAATAGAGATGGTTGTCACCAGGGGCTGACTGGCAACTTTTAGCCCAGGGGGCAAGTACAACCCAGACAATAAGTACTATCCTTGTCGCACTCCTTACCGATATGTCCCTTGTAGTGGGGGGTGCTCGCAGTGACTGCGGATGGCGCCGCGAATGTCAGCAAAATTGTAGAAATGTCACCAGCACACCAGTCCTTTTAAGATAGCAAAAGCTTCATTTATTGAAGTTTTTTGTCATATGACAAAAAACTTCAATAAATTATTATTATTATACATTATACATTTATATAGCGCCAACAGTTTGCGCAGCACTTAAATGAAGCTTTTGCTATCTTAAAAGGACTGGTGTGCTGGTGACATTTCTACAATTTTGCTGACATTCGCGGCGCCATCCGCAGTCACTGCGAGCACCCCCCACTACAAGGGACATATCGGTAAGGAGTGCGACAAGGATAGTACTTATTGTCTGGGTTGTACTTGCCCCCTGGGCTAAAAGTTGCCTGTCAGCCCCTGGTGACAACCATCTCTACTGTGCTCCTGCGTTGTCACCATTCAGCCAAAAATGCCACTTTGCACACAGCTTTAGGAGAGCAAAAAGAGAGAAGCTTCTCATGCGTAGGTCGGCTCGTGTACCTTTCACCGCTGTTAATGGAATAAAACTGAACGTAAAAGTTGTCACAGATGTATTTTGTCAATTGACTCATATCTTACCAGACTGGGGATCATCTCCCTTCATCCCTCTGTGTTATACTTGTATAAAGTATGTGACAATGTTTAATCCTTTAATGCCGCCGCCGTAAGTATTACAACATGGCCGTATTGTTGAAAATGCAACAACATTACGGAAAATTGTTATCAAATACTTACCATAATTTTCCTCTCCTGGCTCTCCCTCATGTCAGCATACCATACCAATGGGTTAACTCCGCCCTCGGCTCCACCTAGCACCACCCTTAACGAGACCATAAATATACCCCCTTTCCCTCTCCGCCTATTCCATAACACGGCGAGCGAAGTATTGGGAGGGCAGTTATGCTGACATGAGGGAGAGCCAGGAAAGGAAAATTACGGTAAGTATTTAATAACCAATTTTCCGTATTCCTGGCTCACCTCATGTCAGCATACCAATGGGATATGGCTAGAAATAAAACACGGGAGGGAATACTGGCAAAAAGAAGTTTCATTAGCTTTTAGAAGCTGCAGAAGAGAGAACAGATGCCCCAAAGGCTTTAACAGAAGAAACAGATACATTGACTTTGTAATGCTTGGTGAAGGTGTTGGGAGAGGCCCAACTTGCTGCCCTGCAGACAATCTCCGCCGGGACCTTCGCATAGGCTGCCCAAGACGTAGCCAGTGCCACTGATCTTGTAGAGTGAGCCCTTATCGCCTGCGGAGGGGGAAGACCCGCTGCCTTGTAGGAAATGGCTCTGACCACCCAAGTAGATAAGATTCTGGTTGAGGAGGCCGCACATTTTCTGGGACCTCCAGGGAGAATGAATAATTTGTCCGTAGAACGTCAAGTCTCTGTTCTAAGTAAGTTTGTTGACAGAAATTGCTCCACGTCCAACCTCTTAAGATATGCCTCTTCCGAAGAAAGATCCTTATCCTGAAGGAGCGGGAGGACAGACTCCCAGTTGAAATGAACTACAGAAGAGACTTTCGGCAAGAAAGATGGAACAGGTCGCAACACCACCCGGTCTTGGAACATTTGACAGTAAGGTTCTTTACAAGAAAATGCTTGCAACTCCGAAACTCTTCTGGCTGAAACAACCGCTGTGATGAACACCGACAGAAGGGTAAGGATGTATAACAAGCAAGAAGACGGAGGATATAAAGGAGAGTCTGACATCATCTTCAGAACTAAGGGGAAATCCCATTTTGGAAACAGTGGCTTTACTGGAGGTCTTTTCTTCATAGCGGCTAGCAAGAACTGTCTCACCATAGAGTGATTAGCCCATCGGCATTTAGTCAAGGTTGACAGGGCCGAAAATTGAACTTTCAGAGTGTTGTAACTCAGACCTGAGACAAGGGCTGACTGGAGGAAATCCAAGATGTTTGCTACCGTTGGATTATCTGAATCCCAAGTTCTTCCAGACGCCATGGCAAGAAACTTCTCCCAGACTCTATGATAAGTGCCTTTTGTGGAAGGCTTTGTGGCTCTCAATAGGGTTTCAACTACCGGTGCTGAAAGTTGTAACCTCTGCCTCTCAATCTGTATACCGTCAAATTCAAGCGTGCTACATTTGGGTGAAGATGTTCGCTCTGGAGGAGAAGATCTCTCTTCAAAGGCAAGGGTTTTGGAGGCTCAATCAATATCTCAAAGAGTAGCGGAAACCATGGCCTCTTTGGCCACCCAGGGAGCACTGCGATATCATGGACTCCCTCGTTGTCTATTTTTCGAAGCGTTCGAAGGATCAACGGAATTGGTGGAAACACATACACACTGCTGAACCGCTGCGGGAGAGACAGAGCACCCTGACAGAGAGCCTTCTGACAAAAGTAGCAGGTGTAGAAGAGTGGAAGCTGAGCATTGTATCTGGATGCCATCAGATCCATCAGTGGGACACCCCATTCCTGGAATTGCTAGGCAAGTGATGCTACCATTGGTCTCTTTTAAAGATACTATGGACAGAGTAGAATTTGATCTTAAAAAGATTTATTCTACTGCAGGGGCAACCTGCAGACCAGCAGTGGCACTAGCTTCGGTAAGCCGGGCTATGAGAGTGTAGATTTCTATGGTGGAGGAAGCTCTCCTCTCCGGTGACTCAAGAGAATCTACAGTTGAGTCCTTAGGTGACTTGGAGATGGCGTCGGATTTTGTGGCTGAGGCTTCAGCGGCTCTAGTACGGCTTTCGGCTAGTACTAATCCTGGCTCAACCTGTCCGGCATAAGATCCTCTGTTCCTGGAAGATAAGAAGCTGTTAGAGCCTGAAGGTGTTGTTCCACCCAAGGAAGCAGGACTAAAGCAATCAGGGGCGTAACTAGAAATCACAGGGCCCCTCCACTTCACTGCTGATCCCCGGTATCCTCTTCTGGGCCCCGGCCTCCTCCTCCGGGCCCCGGCTTCCTCCTCCACGGCCGAGGGCGCCAGTCTCCTCCGCAGCAGCCGGGTCTCGTCCTCCACGTATACTCCTGAGCCCCTCGCCCCCATGACCGGGCCCCCCTCTGCCCCGGGCCCCATAGCGACCGCGTGGGTCGCTATGGTGGTAGTTACGCCACTGGAAGCAATCTTCAGAAGGGAAAGGTTTTTAGTTCCTCCCTGCCGAACGACATAAGATATTGCCGTCTTGTTGCCTACGTGGAGTTTCATATGACGACCCATGACCATATGACGAAAGGTCTCCAGAGCTTGGAATGCCGCATGCAATTCGAATGCATTCCAGTGACCTGGCATCCAAGTCAGCCACTTGGCCGGAACCTGGTGACCCAAGCAATGGGCTCCCCATCCTTTTAGGCCAGCATTGGATGTAATTGTGATTCAGTCTCCAGGCTGGAGATCTTTGCCCTCTGCTAAATTCCGCAGATTGCGCCATCATCTCAAACTGTTCCTGACCATCCACGGCAGGAAAATCGACTAGGACAATGATTTCTTGTCCCACTGATGAACGAACGAGTATTGGATGTGTCGCATGTGCCAATGAGCCCAGTGCACTGCTGGAATCGAAGAAGAAAGAATTCCCAGAAAACTGAGGCAAGTCCTTGCAGTGCAACCTGATGATCTCATCACTACCCTGTTTCCCCGACAAGAAGACCTACCCCGAAAGAAAAAACCTAGTACTATTTTTGGGAATTACTAAAATATAAGACCTACACCGAAAATAAGACCTAGTTGTGACCAGCCCCAGGGCCGGTGGTGGCATAAGGGGGAACTTGAAGAGCCGTGGGAGAATCAGCGGTGCCAATGAAGCCAGCGCTAGAGGAAGCGAGGCGGCAGCGCAGGGAGCAGAGCCGCGTAAGCCGATGCCTCCTCTATAGCGCCGGCTCCTGTCACAGGCGGAGTGATACCAAATGCACTCCGCCTGTGAGGAATCGATAGTGAAAGTGCGCTTCACTCATTCTGGTCAGCGATTGGTTAGCAAATTGCTCTTGGAAAGGTACGGCACCCCTGATTGCCCTGATCACCATATTTTTGTTCATGAATAAGTGCGGAGTGTTGTACATTAAAAAAAAAATAAGAACTACCCCGAAAATAAGACCTAGTGTGTTTTTTTGAGCCCCAAAAAATATAAGACAGTGTCTTATTTTCGGGGAAACACGGTAGGTCGGCCAAGCGGATGACTCAATGGATCTTCTCTCTTGGAAGAATTTGTTTCCATGCCCTTGAGTGGAATATCATACCTAGGTATTCTAGAGTCTGTGCTGGCACAAGCTGGCTCTTCTGCCAATTCGCCAGCCAGCCATATTTTTGAAAACTTTTCAACACCAACTGTCCGTGCTGCAGAATCTGTTGTCGCGACTGGGCCAGCAAAAGGATGTCATCCAGATAATGGTATATGCTTTTTCCACTTCAATCTCAAAAGAGCAATGAGGGTCACAAAGACCTTTGAGAAAGTTCTCGGAGCTGACGACAGGCCAAATGGAAGGCAACATGATCTCGTCCCACCGCAAACCTTAAAAAGGCCTGATAGGTGTCCGCAATTGGCATATAGAGGTAAGCGTCTCTCAACTCTACTGTAAGCATCCAAGCAAAAAGTTTTCTTTAGCTCTTGGCGCTAATGGCTGCCAGCTGGACAATCCACTTGCTGTTGCTCACTCAAAGTTTTCAACAGTTTATCACAGTTTTTTTACACAGACTTGAGGGGCTGCTCATCCAAGGCACAACCGCAAGGTGCACGGGTGCAAGGTGAAAATCCGCAGACAACCGCAAGGTGCACGGCCAGCCTCAGAGAGGTTTTCGTGAGGAGGTGAGGACGGTCAGGATGGTGAGGAGATGAGGACGGTCAGGTCATAATAGCAAAACCTCTCTGAGGCTGGCCGTGCACCTTGCGGATGTGGGGGCATGTGGGGACCCCCTCAACTGTGGGTTGTGACCCACTTTTGGGTCACGACCCACAGTTTGAGAACCACTGTTCTATAGTAACGCAGCAGATCACTGTGCAGAATGAGGTCTCATGTTAAAGAAGAACTCAAGGATGTGCCCCTCCGCGCGGGCTAACTGCTAGTTTTGGTCTAGGGCAGGGGTAGGCAACCTTCGGCCCTCCAGCTGTGGTGTAACTACGACTCCCATCATGCATCTGCTTCTGGGAGTCATGCCTGTGGCTGTCAGAATCTTTCACTGCCTCATGGGACTTGTAGTTCCACCATAGCTGGAGTTTGCCTACAGTTGCTCTAAGGCGTATCGCATACACTCTAGAGTCCTCCTCAGGCCACTCATGTAACTTCCGATACCAGCTGTCATCGTGACAGTAAATGTCCTACTCTGTGATTGATAGCTGCCCCCAGCAGCCAATGCAGCTTGGATCGGCAATGGCAGCTCTTCCCCGGCCGCGTCTGATAAAACTGACACAATGTTTCCCTCTGCTACTGGACGGCCACCCACACAGCTCGAATCTCCTGCTGAACTGACCCACATTCTCTCCATGGGTGGCCCTGTCAGCACCACCCAGGTTGGCGGACTTCAAAAGAGTCGTGAGAAAAATTATTTGCAGGAGATGACCCAAAGGGGAGATTTTTCTTTACTTCCTGTCCTGCAGATGCAGAAGGAAATTAGAGGAAATCTCTCCAAGGTGAACAGAATTCCTATGTTAAAGAGTTGTCACAGGAACGGGTGTCACCACAAGAGGGTTTCCCCCTCACCTTTTCCTCTGGTGACAACTCAGAATTTTTGGATTTCCCCTCTGTTTTTTTTTGTCCCCCCCCGAGACCGCCGCTGGGCCGATGGGATCTCAGCAGCCCCAAAGCCGTCACTCTATTGCAGGGGTGGGCAACTCTGGCCCTCCAACTGTTGTGGAACTATAAGTCCCATGAGGCATTGCAAGTCACAGTTACAGGCTTGTTGGGATTCGTAGTTAAAGCACAGCTGGAGGGATGGAGTTGGCCACTTCATGCTCTATAGAATTCCCCTTTTATATATATACATTTTTGGAATGTGTTGCCTTTGATTACATCTGGTCCATACATATTAGAATGTTGGTTTACCTCTCACAGAGATCACAGTACTGACAATGCCTTCTTCTGATTTCCTCTCCAGAAGGATGACACCATCTTTGTTCAGGCATCATCCAAGGTCAGAGTCTACTTCTACTGGAATGAGATGACATAGAGATGACACAATTATGTAAATCCCAGTGTCTGATCACAAATGTCTGACACAGATCAGTCTCTTCTGCAGCCTTGTTACTCACCCAAGTCACAATGTTGCAGTCTGATCACTGGGGGAGGGGAGACTGAGGAAATGCTCCCACCTGCCTGCAGCAGACTGATGACATCATCTTAGCCAAGGCAGAGACTGGAGCCCCAAGGTTGGCTTCATATTGATAAAATGATCATGTTGCAGTATATTCTGGTATCAGGAATTTATTTATTGCTGGCTTGTATAGGTACTAGGGTTCATTTTAAATTTTAAAAAAAATGATGCCAGTCTCTGTGGACACATGGTGATAACACATGACTAATGTATCATAGATGATGACACTGAATGGTTGCATTTGGTCCAAAATAGTCAAATGATGACTCTGAAAGGTTGCTGTTTATAGACAGCAGATCACGTGACCATGATTGTCCATTATGCGGGATAGATAATGATGCATGAAATGACTAGATGGTCGTATATTTTATACATCACAGAGAGGAGATGGCAGTGAATGTTTTGCAGCAGTCACACGATCAAACCGATCGTTAATATACAGCAGGGGTGGCATGAGACACATGACAGTGAATGGCTGCGGTGTGCTCACCATAATAGGTGCCGTTCACGTATTGGCCGCTGCGCGGCGGTGGCGCTGCTGCGGACGGTACGGGCCCTCATGTGCTTTCTCGGTGTCGGTGTGAGACGCTCTTGCTTTGTTTACATGCTTCCTCGCTGGTGCTGGCGGTGACGTCACGTAGACTGCGCAGGCGTGCTAGTGGCGAGGCCGCAGCCCCAGGGACGCGACTGGACTGAGTCAGTCAACAAGAGGGACCGGGGATCAGCGGAGGGCGGGCCCTGTTTGTGTGTGTGATTGTCCCGAGCCTGGGACGGAAACCGGACCTACAAGCTGACAGGAGGAGCGCGGCTCCTGACTGACTGGAGACCAGCACTGTCACTGGTGGGGCCCTGACAGGGGCCAGGCATCACTGTCACTGAGGGTCTCCACCGTCACTGAGAGACCTAGTTAGGGCCTAGACAGCTCTGAGGGGCCCTAACAGAAGCTAAGTCATCCACCTGGGCCCCAATTTCGAGCCCACACATCACTATAACAGGGGCACCCACTCAGAAGCCCTCACATTACTGTCACAGGGGGCCCTTCATAGGAGCCCAGCCTTCACTGTCACAAGGGCTCCTTCATATGAGCCCACCAGTCACAGCAGCCCCTAAGTAGAGACCACCTGTCACAGGGGCCCCTTTGTAGGAGCCCACACGTTACTGTCACAGGGGGACCTTTATAAAAGCCCACCTGCCACTGTCACAGGGCCCCTCCTTAAGAGCCCACCCTTCACAGGGACCCCATTATAGGAGCCCACACATCACTGTCACGTGACTATACACAGTTTTGCAGACCAGCCATTACTCTCAATAGGGGCCCCTCATATATTTGGAATACTGTTACAAGGGCCCCTCCTGGGAGCCGACTAGTCACTGTCTGGTAGGCCCCTATCTGGAGTCTAGCAATTGTTGTCACTGGGTCTGGAGCCCTCCTGTCACACGGAGCTCCACTGGGGTGCTGACACATTACTGTTATTGGGATCTTCATTGGGAAGCCGTCTATTACTGTTCTAGGGGAAGCTGACTGATAATATAGGGTGGAGCCTCGTTCTTAGTGTTCCCCCGGGGAACGTGGACCACACATCGAAGTCCCCCCCTCCGTGCAACTGCCTCCCGCGACTCATCTCACAATATCTTCATTCACCTCGCTCGGCCCTTAAATGTCTTGACGTTGCCCACCCGCCGCCGAACCCCAAAACTAGCTGGACGCACCCACAGCTTCACCAAGTGAGCGGTCAAGCAGAAAGGCTGGGGCCACAACCCAGGAGAATCACACAGAGCCAAGGGCCACATCCCGGGGGCCCTGTGCATAGAGGACCCGGGACAGGATGGGCAGAAGCGAAAGGGATCCCAAGAGGTATTTCTGTTCTTTTTGTCTTTTTTTTTCACAATTGGTTCTATGCGCTGAGATTTCTCTGGACATTGTGTCATAATATACGTACAAGAGGCGGACAGAATAACGGAGACCAGTAACAGTATCAAGGAGCTGGGAACACGTGATCACTTGTGGAGGCTCATGAATTTGTTGTGACGTGTCCACTTCAGTTGGAGGGTGTACTTTTGTAGCACTTAAAATGGAAGTTTAAATTGATTATATTTGCCCTTCCTGCCCCTTCAGCCCCCCCATCCCTCTGGAGAGCCCTCAGCCCCCCCATCCCTCTGGAGAGCCCTCAGCCCCCCCATCCCTCTGGAGAGCCCTCAGCCCCCCAATCTCTCTCGAGAGCTGGCGGATCGGAGCGGGGAGGGGGGAATCCAGCCCCTCCCCTGTCACGGGAGAGAGCCGTGACAGGATCGAGAGGTGAGCGAACCCGGTATGTGTTCGCTCACCTCCCGATCTACTGAGCCGACCTGTGACAGTCTCATTGTCACATGTCGGCTAGAACTATGAGGTGACTGAAAAGCACCCCCCTCATAGTTCTCCTTTAAGTGCTCTTCCGCCACCTTTGATGAGCGTCACCTTGTGACCTTTGCTCCCTTGTTGCTGTTTAATATAATGTAATCATTTTTTGACTTGCATGAAATCTGTATTTCTTTTTTTCCCTCACCGCACAGACGCAATCTAATCTCTACGTTTTCCATATGAAATATGTAATCGGTGACACATACAGGTCATCGGGGCTACTCTGGATCTCTGCAAATTGCATCACACGGACACATTGACGTGCTGCATGGAGCGCCTCTATTGTAGCCCCGTGTCCCTGTTGCGGGAGGTTTACCTTCACTTCCTGATCAGTGACTTGTACCACCAGGAGAGCAAGTGATGGAAATCCCCCCCCCCCCCCCCCATGGAGCACAGGCCCCCCCATACAAAAATGTCACATTATATAACCCTTCCCATTCTCTCCAGTACAATAAAATACAAAGGCTGACGTTCCACTTTAGAAAAACAAAAGAAAAACAATACCCGGGCAGCAGACCAGTTTTAACGGAGAACTCCAGGGGAACTTTTTATTAACCCTTAACAGTAGGGCTACCCCCGCACTGCAAAGGGTTAAGTGCCCGTTTTGGTCTTGGTACAAATATAATGAAGTTAAACTCGCCCGATCCTTGGAACCAGCTTGTACTTTAATGTCCTACTACTAAGAGACAGCCTACTTCATCAGGGCTGAGGGCTCTGGAGAGCAGTACTGAGGCAGGGTGTTGTGATGGTTCCAGGAAGCTATGTACAGCACTCTCCTGTCCCCTCCCACCAGCCGTGATCTGCCTGCATTGCACAGAGACCCAGTGATGATATCACTGAGTCTAAAATAAGAACAGAAAGGTTTTTCTTGAAAACTTCTGTTAGTAAAATGATTTGGGGAGCATGAAGGGCAAATATAAGCAGATCAAACTCCCATTTTACATGCCACCAAAGTACCCAGTGATGACATTGCTGGGGAGGGATGCACCGATACTGGTTTTTCGGTATCTAATACTGATATTTATCTTTCGGTGCTCGCTGATACCAAGTACCGATACTTCTACTAGCATTGAGCCGGCTTCCCAGGCAATCTGGAAACCGGGCGGCGTGTCATTACCTGCTGCATTGCTTCCTGATTGCCTGGGAAGCCAGCTCCATGCTGATTGGTCTGCTTCCCAGCCAATCAGCATGGAGCCAACATCCTGGCCAATCAGGGAGATGGGTCATTACCTGCCACCCGGCTTCCTCATTGGCCGGCAAGTCAGCTCGATGCTGAGGGGCCAGGAAGTCGGCTTCCCAGCCAATCAGCATGCAGCCAGCTTCATGGCCAATCAGGAAGGCGGGTCATTACCTTCTGCCAGGCTTTCTGATTGGCCGAGAAGTCAGCTCCATGCTGTTTGACCGGCTCGATGCCAATTGGCCGCGAAGGCGGCTTCCCTGCCGATCAACATGGAGCCGGCTTCCTGGCCAATCAGGAAGCTGGGCGGTGAGTCATTACCTGCCGGCCGGCTTCCTAGTTTGCCGGCTCCGTGTTCCCTCACGGTACTGGCTGTCGGGGGAAATCTCCCTCGGTATCGGGAGTAAGTATCAGAGCATTTAAGTGAGTACTCGCCCAAATACTCTTATCGGCACCAATACTAGTATCAGTGCTTCCCTATTGCTGGCTCTACAATAAGGCGCGAGAATGGAAATGTTTTAATGAAAGATTCTGTGATTGGTTAAAGGAGAACTATGGGGTCAGTGTTTTTCCCCATAGTTCTCCTCAGGGTAACGGGAGGACACAAACTAGCGTCCTCCCGTTACCCTAAGCTCAGTATACCGCGAGCTACAGCTTGCGGTATACTGAGACGCCGCACCTGGAGCGGATCCCGACTTAGATGACGGGATCCGCCCAGCTGCATGAGTGACAGCTGGCTCTGCCTATCTAGAGGCAGAGCCAGCTGTACCCGCCCCCTCCCCCGTCCGTTCCACCAGTCAGCGCTGGCGGATCGGGGAGGGGGGAATCCAGCCGTGACAGGATCGAGAGGCGAGCGAACCCGGTATGTGTTCGCTCACCTCCCGATCTACTGAGCCGACCTGTGACAGTCTCATTGTCACAGGTCGGCTAGAACTATGAGGTGAGTGGAAAGCACGCACCTCATAGTTCTCCTTTAAGGAAGGGCAATCTACCCGCAGATTACATTTCCATTCTAATTTTCTAAATGCCACAAAAGTTCACCCTGCAATTGGATCCAGTTTAGATTCAGTGATGACATCGTTGGATCGAGAATAAGGAATGTCATTAGAATGATGGAAAGGTTGTGCCTGGATATGTAGGCTGCATGCTGATAAAAGGGGAAAAGAAGAAACCAGGAAAGAGAAAAGCAGACACAGCCAGCCAATTAGCATTTCCAGGAATAGGAGAGGGGTGTGTGTGTGTGTGTGTGTGTGTGTGTGTGTGTGTGTGTGTGTGTGTGTGTGTACACAATATATTTTTT
>NW_017307395.1:304206-305218 GCF_000935625.1 Nanorana parkeri | reverse complement strand
GTGTGTGTGTGTGTGTGTGTGTGTGTGTGTGTGTGTGTGTGTGTGTGTGTGTTTACACAATACATTTTTCCTAACCTAGTCTGAACATTACTGCTCGGGTGATAACATCTTTCCTGGGCCAGATGATATGTTGAATACTGCGCACCGGCCTATGGGGTGATCTTGTAATGGCCGGCTATTAGTTCCCCGGGGTAATTAGTCACCCATGGGGGTTTATTTTGGTGACTGGTGATCCGGCCGCTCGGGTTCTGTGCGGAAAGTGAAACGGCTGTTTACAAACAACACGGGATTACCAGGAGTATGGCTGTACACACGGATTACCATCAATGAACGGCAGATTAGATGGTGACTCACGTGGATGACTCCAGCAAGTATAAGTGACCCGCCGGCGAGAAAGGGAATCTGACGTTTTATTAAAGTGAATGTTCTGGTGAAATATAAAAAGATATTCGGTACATCTCTGAATTACATTAACCGCGTTTTTTCTCTTTAAAGGAGAAGTATTGGGAGAGTAAAGTGTACTTCTCCCAATATTCTGAGCCGGCGTGTGACATTGCAGCTGGATCTATAGATCGAGAACCGAACAATCACAAACTGATCGCTCAGCTGATGGTCACCTCCGTGCAGAGAGTGGCTGTCATTTAGTCCTCTCCACAGGAATCCCCCTCCCCTCTCTCTTTTCCTCCAGCACTCATTTGAGGATTCCCCCTCCCCTCTCTCTATTCCTCCAGCACTCATTGGAGGAATCCCCCTCCCCTCTCTCTTTTCCTCCAGCACTCATTGGAGGAATCCCCCTCACCTCTCTCTTTTCCTCCAGCACTCATTGGAGGAATCCCCCTCCCCTCTCTCTTTTCCTCCAGCACTCATTTGAGGATTCCCCCTCCCCTCTCTCTATTCCTCCAGCACTCATTGGAGGAATCCCCCTCCCCTCTCTCTTTTCCTCCAGCACTCATTGGAGGAATCCCCCTCACCTCTCTCTTTTCCTCCAGCACTCATTGGAGGAATCCCCCTC
>NW_017307395.1:282449-303457 GCF_000935625.1 Nanorana parkeri | reverse complement strand
GTGTGTGTGTGTGTGTTTACACAATACATTTTTCCTAACCTAGTCTGAACATTACTGCTCGGGTGATAACATCTTTCCTGGGCCAGATGATATGTTGAATACTGCGCACCGGCCTATGGGGTGATCTTGTAATGGCCGGCTATTAGTTCCCCGGGGTAATTAGTCACCCATGGGGGTTTATTTTGGTGACTGGTGATCCGGCCGCTCGGGTTCTGTGCGGAAAGTGAAACGGCTGTTTACAAACAACACGGGATTACCAGGAGTATGGCTGTACACACGGATTACCATCAATGAACGGCAGATTAGATGGTGACTCACGTGGATGACTCCAGCAAGTATAAGTGACCCGCCGGCGAGAAAGGGAATCTGACGTTTTATTAAAGTGAATGTTCTGGTGAAATATAAAAAGATATTCGGTACATCTCTGAATTACATTAACCGCGTTTTTTCTCTTTAAAGGAGAAGTATTGGGAGAGTAAAGTGTACTTCTCCCAATATTCTGAGCCGGCGTGTGACATTGCAGCTGGATCTATAGATCGAGAACCGAACAATCACAAACTGATCGCTCAGCTGATGGTCACCTCCGTGCAGAGAGTGGCTGTCATTTAGTCCTCTCCACAGGAATCCCCCTCCCCTCTCTCTTTTCCTCCAGCACTCATTTGAGGATTCCCCCTCCCCTCTCTCTATTCCTCCAGCACTCATTGGAGGAATCCCCCTCCCCTCTCTCTTTTCCTCCAGCACTCATTGGAGGAATCCCCCTCACCTCTCTCTTTTCCTCCAGCACTCATTTGAGGATTCCCCCTCCCCTCTCTCTATTCCTCCAGCACTCATTGGAGGAATCCCCCTCCCCTCTCTCTTTTCCTCCAGCACTCATTGGAGGAATCCCCCCCCCCTCCCTCTTTTCCTCCAGCCCTCATTGGAGGAATCCCCCTCCCCTCTCTCTTTTCCTCCAGCACTCATTGGAGGAATCCCCCTCACCTCTCTCTATTCCTCCAGCACTCATTGGAGGAATCCCCCTCCCCTCTCTCTTTTCCTCCAGCACTCATTGGAGGAATCCCCCTCACCTCTCTCTTTTCCTCCAGCACTCATTTGAGGATTCCCCCTCCCCTCTCTCTATTCCTCCAGCACTCATTGGAGGAATCCCCCTCCCCTCTCTCTTTTCCTCCAGCACTCATTGGAGGAATCCCCCTCACCTCTCTCTATTCCTCCAGCACTCATTGGAGGAATCCCCCTCACCTCTCTCTATTCCTCCAGCACTCATCGCAAGAATGCTGCTCCCCTCTCTCCATTTCTCCAGCGCTCATTGGAGGAATCCCCCTCACCTCTCTCTATTCCTCCAGCGTTCATTGGAGGAATCCCCCTCACCTCTCTCTTCCTCCAGCACTCATCGGAGGAATCCCCCTCACCTCTCTCTATTCCTCCAGCACTCATTGGAGGAATCCCCCTCACCTCTCTCTAGTCCTCCAGCACTCATCGGAGGAATCCCCCTGCCCTCTCTCTATTCCTCCAGCACTCATCGCAAGAATGCTGCTCCCCTCTCTCCAGCGTTCATTGGAGGAATCACCCTCACCTTCTCTCTATTCCTCCAGCGCTCATTGGAGGAATCCCCCTCTCCCTATTCTTCCAGCGCTCATTGGAGGAATCCCCCTCACCTCTCTCTATTCCTCCAGCGCTCATTGGAGGAATCCCCCTCCCCTCTCTCTATTTCTCCAGCGCTCATCGGAGGAATCCCCCTCTCCTCTCTCTATTCCCACAGTTCTATTTGGAGGGACAGACAGGGGAGAAGGGGCGGGCACAGCTAACTGTGGCTCTAGAGAGGCAGAGTCAGCTGTCAATCAGGTAGCAAAGTGGATCCCAACAATATAGTTGGTATCCTTCCCGGCTGCAGCGCGACTCTGCATGTGCTTTCTGCATGTAGCAGGCAGTAGCCCGCTAGATCCTGACTTTGGGTCACAGAAGGACATTCGTAAATCCAAAAAAAAGGTTTGGCACTAGTTTTCAAAATGTTGCAGGTACCGAATACCCATCGATGTGCCAGAAATCTATTGCAGTCCAGTCTTCCCAGCACAGGGCATCTGAACACCCATAGTGTTGATCTGCCAGAAATTAATTTATTAGTAGTGAGCCCTTGTCTAGGAAACTAGAAAGAGCCTTAAAGCACTGCAAAGGTCTGCAAATATAAAAAAGGCAACTTTAAATGTGTGTGTGTGGGGCGGGGTACATTATGTAATACATGAGATATTTGCCATAATGTACCAGTATGCACAATATGGTGCACTAACCTTGTAAATGGTTACCTCCATCGCTGCGCTGTCCACGCTCCCTTCCGGTGCTAATGCCAACTTATCCTAGTATTCTTCCGGGTTTGGCATCTATCAACCTTTTGGTTGGCCAGCCGGCATGCGCACAGGAGTTCCTTCATCTCGGCATGCTGGATCTGTGTACTGAGCTGCACATGTGCGGCTCAATGCACAGAAAAAAGAAAAATTGTTGACAGGCCGGTAGGAGGTTTTTGGTGGAAGAGATTTGCACATTCAGCAATTTTTTCACCAGGTCACTTTACTTCCACTTGAAATGCCCGTAAGGTTTATGTATGCTTGCCCTGTTTTGGTGTTGTTGTTCCTCTAATCATCTCGTTACTGTTTTTCTGTCTAGCAGCTGATCCAGCTGGAGCCCCCATGATGAATGGAAGTTTGCCCCTAGAGGGACCCTCCTCTCCATCTCCGAACTGGAAGGAGTTCTGTGAGATTCACGCTCATGCTGCCGCTGTCGATTTCGCCCGACGGTTCCGGGTCTTCCTGACCGAGAATCCGCAGTACGCCACGCCTGGGGCGGAGGGCAGCTTCTCAAAACGGTTTGCCGAGTATTTCGTGGAGCACTTCGAGACGGAGGTGAACAGGACCCATATCTCGGATGGCCCTTCTCCCACCCACTGCAGCATCGCTCCATTTATGGGCGCTCACACCTCCACCAGGGACCTGTCGGAGACCTGCAGCGACTCCTCCTTGGCATCCCCGGTAGAGACTCAGCCACGCCAGGACTCCTCCGGGATCACCTCCGGCCTGTCCAGCAGTCAGTCCCACAGCTCGGAGGACGTCTCCACATCCTCGGCGACAGCCAAACCGCGCCTGAAGAAGCGCTTCTCGCTGCGCAACGTAAGTCGCAGCGTACGGGGCAGCGTCAGGGGGATTCTGCAGTGGAGGAGCTCGGCAGAGTCCCCCACCGAGGAGACGGGGGCCAACAGCAACTGCAATTCCTCAGCCGGCAGGTCAGGAGGAGAGAGATGGACACACAGGTTCGAGAAGCTGCGGCTAAGCAGACCTCCGGCCCCCAGGCTGGAGCTGCGGGACGTGCGGCGGGAAGGGGTTTTGAACTTCGTGGTGGCGGAAGAGGTGAACAGCAGCAGCCGGGCTCGGTGGCAGAAGTGCCGGCTTCTCCTGCGCAAAACCGAGAGCGATGGGTATATATTGGAGTTCTACATTCCTCCCAAGGTGAGCCATGACAATATCAGCAGAGGAGGGTACTCGGGGATCGAACCACTTGAACAAGTATGCCGTTGTGGAAAGCCAGAGGCCATTTTCTACATACTTGTACTAGGTTGGCAGCCCGTGGTATTGAAGCTGCTGGGGCAGGTGACAGCCAGTCAACAAGTATTTTGGGAATGAGAAGTCAGAAAAGGTTTCCTTTAAAGTGTATGTAAAGTATAGGCAAAAATGTTTATGGTGGGGAAGGATTCGGATCGTTGTCAGGTTTTTTTATTTAGTATTACGGTCTATGTCCCCCCTGGGGAGATTCACCGTCTATTTGTGTCCTGATGACCATTGTTACTGAGACTAAGAGTGGTAGAAAATTCAGAATTTTGAGTTGTCACTGGAACAGGAATAGAGGGTAAATCTTCAATGAGAACACGGCAGCTGTCTCGCCTTGTGGAGCTTTCCCCTCTTTTCCTGTTGTCTCTCCAGGACAGGACTCACCCTCCATATTTCCCTCACGTCAGGCTATATTATGGTGACAGCAGCTTGAGCTTCTCAAGAGGCCACACAACTTCTCATCCAAATTCCGACTAATTTGGAGAGATTTGGGTGCTTCCGCATGGATCACTGAGCTGCTGAGCCTTGTCAAGGGAGGGGGAAGCATGCCTACTTACTGTCTTCTTAAGGAGTCGTGGTTTTTCATTAGGGTCCAGCGGCACTAGGGAGAGACCCCAAAAAGCTCATGTTTTATGTCCCCATATACTCAAATTTGCATTCTGTTTTTGCTACATTTGCATTCTAGGCCGCAAAGCCACGGGTCAGCATCCCTTGCTCATCTGTTGCTGACGTAAGGACCACAACGCCTTTGGAGATGCCAGACAAGGAAAACACGTTTGTGTTGAAGGTAAGGAGCAGTGCTGGAACAGGGCTTCCTTCCTCCTTTCGCTTTAATCTGATAGCAAAAATGAATTGTGATTTTTGAATGCCGTTATTGTATATTAAAGAGACCCTGTCGCACGCATACCCAGCCACACTCTCTTGCCACCTTCTTAACCCTTGCAATGGGGCTACCCCTGCACTGCAAGGGTTAAGTGCTCGTTTTTGTCTAGGTGCTAAAATACTAAAGGTCTACTCACCTGAACCTGGCAGCCGACTGTTACAGTGCTCCCTCCTCTGCTGCAGCGATGGTATCTCCCTCGGTGCTCTCATGTCCCATACAGTGTATTAGACGTGATGACTCGCAGGACGTTAGACCGCTGGAGCAGAGGGGGAGAGACGCTTCAGTGACCGGTCTTACAGCCAGCTGGTTGCGAGGTTAAGCTGAGCATAATTTTGTTATTTACACCCTAGATGAAAATGAGCAAGTACTTAACCCTTGCTGTAGGGGTTAAGAATATTTTTCACAGACGTCTTTTTTAAGGTTGCTACTTCTATATTGCACTGGTCTCTGCTGCGTTGGCATTGATGGTCATTTCCTTGAATCCCCAGACGGAGAATTCCTCGGAGTACATCCTAGAGTCAGTAGACCTCTTGCAGATGAGATCCTGGCTGTCTGACATACAGGACTGCATGATGCCTAGGTAAGTGTTACTCTGACACGTGTTCCATTTAATGGTAAAGCTCCATTTTTTTAAGTTTGACAGATATATATATTTTCTTGTTTCATCCTTTTAGCCCCTCAGTAATAGTGTCCTGTGTTTTATCTCCACAGGGAAAGAACTGACACCGCAGAACCTATACATATAAACCATTCGGAAAGTATGCCCAGCCGGGATCTACCTCTGATACCCACGGAGAGTAATGAGCAGCTCTGCCAAGGTATAGTCAGCCGTGTACCTGACCCATGACCTCCGGTGGGAACTGCATTAGAGCTTCCACATTGTCTTGTCTACATGGTCATATTATATCCGCGTTTTGTTAGTAAGAACTGGAAGCTTCCTTCACCAAGGCATGGCATGAATTAAAGGTTCAGTCAACCCAAAAGTAATAGGTATGAGTTGTTTTGTGTTCTAGAGCCTTGGTTCTCAACTAGTGGGTCGTGACCCAAAACTGGGTCGCGACCCCGTGTTCAGTGGGTCGCCGCGTGCCTTCTACTTTTCTAGGTGAGAGGCTCCTCTGCCTCCCCCTAACGCAGCACTGTCAGTTCTCATGCCAACAGCCATTCAAATTATGCTGTCCAGCGCCGAGTGTCAGCTTGAGGTGGGATGGGGCTATGGCCGCGAAGGAGCTCCATCCATAAGTGCATTGCTTACAGCTCCCTCGTGTGCCCTGTAGAGGTGCCTGGACCGGAGTGACATCACATTCTGGCTCCTGACACTTCTACAGGGCGCACAAGGGAACTGTAAAAGCAATGCACATATGAATGGAGCTCCATCACAGCAGCCCACATTGGACCCCCCAGGCTAGCGACCCACTCCAGTTCTTGTAAGGTAGGGAGACTGGGTGGATCTTAAAAAGAAAAACAAATTGTGTGTGTGTGTGTCTGTGTGATTGTGTGTGTGTGTGTCTCTGTGTGTCTGTGTGTGTGTGTGTGTATATAGGTCAGTGGTTTTGAGGACCTCTTCACACTAGTACAGTGCAATTAACGCAATGTACCAAGCACCTACCGTGCATTCTGATATGGGAGGTGCGTTGCCATTCATTTGATTGGTACCCCAAACGCACCTCCCACCCACAGTTTGCCCGCACTGGAACATGCGGTACCCTAATGCCGTGCGTTCCATTTCAGTGTAGCTTGGGTCGCGACTTAATGACCCAGGACAAATGTGGGTCCTGAGGTTGAGAACCACTGTTCTAGAGTGTGTAACAGGAGGTATGGGAAGACTCTGAACTCCAAGGTGGGTGGGATCAGAGGGAAGGAAATGGATCCATTTTTTTTTTTTTTAAGTGTATCTGTGCTTTGCCCATGTAGTGCAAACCAACAGATTCACTTGAAATGGCCCTCCCTAGCAGAATATACTTGCCTTCCTTTTGATTCCCTGCTGCGAGGACCCACTGTTAGCCAATAGAAGTGTCCACGTCATGCAGTCAGCGAGATGGACACCAAAAGAAGGCCTCCATCTCATGTAAACAGAAGAGGAAAGAAGACTTAGGGCTGGAGCCTATTATGCCTGTGGATTTAGGTAAGTAAAAAAAAGAATTAAGGTAAGTAAAAGGGTGTTATTATTTATTTATTTTTTATGCCAGCGGCCAGTTAGAGGGGTGTGGCAGGAGGGGGCAGAATAGGGGGGCCCAGATATGAGCTTAAACATTTGGGAATGAAAAGAAAGACTTGAGTTGCTGGGGTTGAAGCTTGCGCAGTACTATAGACTCCCCATGTGACGCTCCCCTGTGCTGTCAGAAGCGTGTGTCACATGCTCCTCCCAGCCAGGTATTGCCTTCAATCCTTGGTGCTAAAAAAAGAGGAAACAGGCTGGGAATGGGACATTAAGGCATATCTGAACGTGAGAAGCTCAGGTTTGCTTGAATGGCATATGTGTAAACCTGGGAATGGTGTAAATAGATGGGAGCAGCCGGGGATATACTTCAAATGACTCTTTTCCTTAATTCACCAATAGGAGCCTACGGTGGCCTCTCTGATCGGCCCTCTGCATCCATCTCACCCACTTCAGTTTCCATGACCGCCTCACACTTTGATTCTTTGGAGCTTCTCCCGCCAGAGCTGCCTCCGCGAGCGCCCATCGACGAAGTGGAAAGACCGCAAAACGCTATGGGGGTCCCTTTCCCGGACACCCCAGACACTGCAGGTGACTGCTGATGGTTTAGCTTTCAGTTGGTCAATGGGGAATTTGAGTAAACCTAAAGGGTCGCACAAATCTTAGTAAGCAGCCAAGTCATACACAACGCAGATCTGAGTATTCACTTTAAGTCATTTAAAGTGAACCCCATCCCTTTTTACTATGAAATGCTTTACCCTAAAACAGACACCACAAGATCTCTTCTATTACCTTTAGCAGCCATAAAAGCCCTGCCTGTGATCCTTGACAAGGATGTCTTCCTCAGAGCTTGCACCTTCAAACGCAATGGCTATGGGCCCGCTATTGCAGACTGAGAGGTGCAGCTCTTGCCTTTAGGAGGTAGGGGTGGTCCATTCAGAGCCCTATTTGAGTTTTCGGTAGATGGTGGAAAACTGCTCTCTTGGGGACTCTATTGATGAGATTTGCGGGCTGAGTTCTCAGGTCTGCACACCTGCTGTGCCCATTCTGAGGAGGTAACACTCTCCCTGTTTATAATATGGGGAATGTAGAAGGGGGGAGTGGGAACTCCCTATAGCAGATGGTAACCCCTAAAACCCCCAGGAGAATAGGAACCAAGCCCACCAAACTCCTTCTGTAGTTAAAATATCACATTTCATTAGGTTGTCCTATTGAAGCAGAACTGCAGGCAATAAATAATGATTTCCCCCAATCCCCTCACCTTCCCCTGGACAAATGTACACTCCTTATCATAAGTTTCTAGCCAAATATTTTTTTTTTTCAAGGAATGTTATATAGCGGTCATGTGCTCACTCCAGTCCCTTTCTTTTCCTTCCCTTCTTGTGGTATGTCAGTGGACAGGGGGACAGGGAGGTCTGTGCATCTCATGCTGCTGTGGGCATAGCCACTGTTAGGTAAAGACTAGGGATGCACCAATACCTACACTAGTGTTGGTGCCGATGCCGAGTATTTGGGCGAGTACTCGTACTCACGCAAATGCTCCGATGCCTAGCCCATTACTTCCAGTATCCGGAAGCCAGGCAGCGCGTCATTGCACGCTGCCCGGCTTCCTGATTGGACGGAGAGATGTGGCGAGAGAGCATGGGGCCGGCTTCCCGGCCAATCAGGAAGGCGGGCAGCGTGTAATGACGCGCTGCCCGGCTTCCTGATTGGTCTGGAAGCTGACCAATCAGGAAGCCGGGTGCCGTGTAATGACGCGCTGCCCGGCTTCCTGAATCACCTCATGATGAGGGAGCATGGAGCCGGATTCCCAGCCAATCATTACACGGCTTCCTGATTGGCCAGAATATGGAGCTGTAATGCACAGGAAAAAAAGCAGTAGAGTGAGGCCCCCCCTCTGGAGCAAAGATAAGTAAAACATTATTTCACTATGGGTCATACAGGTGTAAGTATAGGTATGTTTAGTTTAGCATCTTAGAAGGTGGACACTGTAGTTCTGAAGTCTACTTTGGTTGCTTTTTATCTTTTTATTTGTGAAATTATTATTTTATTTTTTTCTAGCTTCATTCCCATGCCAAGGAGAGCAGGACCCTGGAGAAGGGGAGCACCCATTGTCGGAGTACCAGTGGTTCCATGGCACACTGTCGCGACTCAAGGCAGCCCAGCTTGTGCTGGCAGGGGGCACCAACAGCCACGGTGTCTTCTTGGTGCGGCAGAGCGAGACCCGGAGAGGGGAGTACGTGCTGACCTTCAACTTCCAGGGCAAAGCCAAGGTCCGTTACCGTTTTATCTCCATCGTGCCGGCTCTGTCCTTCCTCATTCCACACAGGTTCATTTTCACTTTCTCTGTCCTCCCACAGCACCTCCGCCTGTCCCTGAACGAGGACGGCCAGTGCCGAGTGCAACACCTCTGGTTTCAGACCATCTTCGACATGCTGGAGCACTTTCGCGTACACCCGATACCTCTAGAGTCGGGGGGCTCCAGTGATGTCACCCTCATCAGCTACGTGGTGTCTTCGCAGAGGTTACATGGTAAGGGTTCTTCACGTTACTGGCAGCAAACATATTAGCAATGGTCTAATCTCAGGGTGGTGGCACGCAGGCGTGTGGTGTGTTTCAGCTGGAGATGTTCTCTGCTGCTTATCGTAACCCAATGAGCTCCTTGTTAGTGGCCGTAATGTCTGCTGCTAAGCAAAGCTACTTTACAGACCCCTCTGCTGCCCTGTCTTTAATGTGATAGAGGCTGTGACATTAACAGCAACTCCTGTAAAATCACTTGAAGGGAATCTGTGGCCGGGCTATGGACATTCAAGTATTTACTTTCAGTTTTGCTCTCCCCTCCTAGGGGGGACTTAGCAGTTTTGCTCTCCCCTCCTAGGGGGGACTTAGCAGTTTTGCTCTCCCCTCCTAGGGGGGACTTAGCAGTTTTGCTCTCCCCTCCAGGGGGGAGGACTTAGCAGTTTTGCTCTCCCCTCCTGGGGGGAGGACTTAGTAGTTTTGCTCTCCCCTCCTGGGGGGAGACTTAGCAGTTTTGCTCTCCCCTCCTGGGGGGGGAGGGACTTTGCAGCTTTGCTCTCCCCTCCTGGGGGGTGCTTAGCAGTTTTGCTCTCCCCTCCTGGGGGGAGGACTTAGTAGTTTTGCTCTCCCCTCCTGGGGGGAGGACTTAGTAGTTTTGCTCTCCCCTCCTGGGGGGAGGACTTAGTAGTTTTGCTCTCCCCTCCTGGGGGGAGGACTTAGTAGTTTTGCTCTCCCCTCCTGGGGGGGGAGGGACTTTGCAGCTTTGCTCTCCCCTCCTGGGGGGTGCTTAGCAGTTTTGCTCTCCCCTCCTGGGGGGACTCAGCAGTTTTGCTCTCCCCTCCTGGGGGGGACTTGGCGGTTTTGCTCCCCCTTCACAGCAGTGACTCAACAGCCTTCCAGTTTTCTAATCTGTCATATAACCACAGAGCAGTGCATAGGGGGACGGGCAGAGAGAAGGACTTGAATGACTTCAGTGCCTCTGTTGCAGACTTTGAGTATGAGTTGTTCCACAATGGCTGCAGAGGTCAGTTAGGGTCTTATAATGCTAATTTACTCTGTGCTAAGAATATGTAAATACCTGAATGCAGGGCTTGACAAATTTGCTTTGCATTTAGGAGCCAGCTAGAAAGTTTGGAGCCAGTTTTTTTGTTTTTTTTTAAACTAAAAGTTTAAAAGCTTTATTTTCAACAACAGTTGTCATTTTCAATTCAATTTAATTGGCGCACGCGAAATGTGTAAACACAGCAGGCAGTGGCTGGGAGCAATAGCAAGCCTGCCATTGGCTATTTCACTTTGCAATACCCAATAGCAGGCTGGCTATTGCACCCGCCTGCTGTCAATCAGCAGAGGAGGGATATGAAGGAGAAAGTGGTTGTAATAGCCAACTTGTTATTGGCTACTGCAATTTCAAATAGCCAATAGCAGGCTGGCTTTTGCTGCTGGCCATTGGATGGGCAGTTGATCCGAAGAGCGGGGGCACGGGGGGCGGAGCAGCTGCCAGCAGTCTCTGCTCCCCGCTGGTCACTGGCTGCAGCGGTCTGTGTCCCCTTCGATCCCCGCTGCCTCACTGCTAATACAGGAGGGGAGAGCAGTGGGGGTTGAAGGGGACACAGACCGCATCATGCGGAGGGCTCTCAGCGGGGAGGAGATAAGCAGAGCTGATTTGTCAGTGGAGGTGGCGGCTGGGGACAGTGAACGTGCATAAGCCCATTCACCAGGACGCAGTTTCTAGTCGCCATGGTGACCTGGGATTTGTCGAGCCCTGCGGTAATGTCCATGGCCTAGCCACAGATTCGCTTTAGGTTAGCAGGAGACAATAGGTCGACTTAAACACCCGTGCTTGTTCGTGGACTGAGGCACATGCCTTACAAATGGCACTCTGTTATAAATTGCAGTGTTTGTGGCTACAGGAAGATCAGCTCCTCACAATTGTCAGGTAACAATAGAGCATTCGTCTCTCCCCAGCTGAACAAGTTTCCATGCTTCCATAAGCTATGGGCAGTTTAGCATCAGCTGATCATCACTTAGGTCAGGGGTAGGCAACCTGGGACCTCCAGCAGCTACGGTGGAACTACAAATCCCACCACATGTCTGCCTCTGGAAGTCCTACTTTGGCTGTTAGTCTTACCATGCCTCCTGGGACTTGTAGTTCCACAACAGCAGGCGTGCTAGGGTTGCCTACCCCTGACCCAGCCACACTCAGATTGCAAATGCTTCTGCTGAAAAAGCGACCCTTGTGCCATCACTTTTTGCAGATCAGACTGACCTTTAGTAGGTCCGGGAAAGTTTCCCTCAGTCTTTCTGAAGCAGATCCCTCCTTTTTAAGTAAGAGATCCTGATCTGATTGTGACAGGTTGAATGTTTACATCATGTTGCCCAGAATTTACTTGCTGGATTTTGTTCTTGTCATTGGTTCTGTTGAGCAGATAAGATGTGAAGTCCATAGTGATAGGTCTGAATTTGCTGGACAAGATGGCCGCCAGAGGAAGTCACATTTGCTCAGCAGAGGAGATGTCTCTAAGTGCTTTCTCCACCCCCACCCCCTCCCCCCCTCCTCCACATGCATTACTTTCCTTCTCCCTCTGCCCCTCCACTCCATCCTTTTCTCTGATTGGGCACCGTCTGTTCTTTGCAGGCCGAGACAGGGCTGACAGTAGAACGACCGTATGTGAGGTCCCTCACCGCATCCCAGACTCACCATCAAACCCCATCTCCATTGGAGCGAATGACTGTATGTAAGTGCTGACTACAACCATTCATGCCCCATTTGTGTCCCTTCCCACAGCCCCCCTCCCCGAAAGGTGAGAGATCAGGGGGTGGACACCTGGGCCAATGCCGGGAATTGTGGGCTTTCTAATATCTGAGAAGGGTACACAGTAGCCAACATGTAGAAGATCTTCAACTCCCAGCATGTCCTGATGAGGCATGCTGGGACTTGTAGGCCCTTCACAACTGGAATGTCGCACACCACCTCACTAACATCAGGCTTTCAGTCTTTGTAGCGCACCACTATGTTACCACACTCACTAGTCACATATGGCTCTGAATACTCACCCTCAAATTATGAGTCTTTTCTTTTGACAGATTTACATTTGACCCTTAGCTTTTACGTCCTTAGTCTGAGCCTTTGTCTGGGGCTGACGGGCTGCTTGTGGTCTGACAGTTGTTGAGTTGTTGCCCAGTCAGCTGCCTAACACCACCATAACACATGTGGTCTCCCTGCTCCTGAGTGGGCATAACATAATCACAAACCCCTGTAGCTGTGCACATTCTTCTTAAAGCTACGGCTGGGATCCTGCAGCCATGATCCTGTTTTTTTAACCACTTCAGGGTCAGGACGTGTATATATGAACGGCTGTCCAAAAGGGGGTTAAGGAAGTTGCCAACCAACAGTTCTACTAGCATTTACAGTATGCTACAGTGGTGACCTAAGCTGGCCAAACATCTATAGGTTACCTGCAGATTTTCTATGGTCAGATGGAAAAAGTGCAACAGATTCCCCCATCTATGTGTATGGAGGGATCTCCCTCTGGGCCCAGCTTCAGTATCTTGCTTGTCGGCCCCCCGCTGGCTCTCACAATATCTGAACGATGCCTGCATCCAATCAGATTGTTCTGGTATTTTGACAGCCAGCGGGGCCGACTAGCAAGAGCCTGAAGCTTGGCCCAGAGGGAGATCCCTCCATACACATAGATGGAGGAATCTTGCACTTTTTCCATCTGACCATAGAAAACCTGCCGGTAACCTATAGGTGTACAGTCAGCTTTTAGGCCTCATTCACATGAGAAAGAGCCGCCACGTACAGCTCCGCGATGTGTGCACGGCCGTATTGGGCAGTTACCGGGAAGGACAGGTGCTGCGTGTGATTAGTACGCAACCCCTGTCCTTCTTTATGGGAGTATGCCGCCCTACGCTCACCCCAAGTGCAGGCGGGTGCCGGTGTCCTGGCTCGGACGCAGACAGGATCCATCCTGTCAGCATAAGAGTACGGACACCCGCATGGACGTGCAGGGCGGGTGAGCGTAGGGTGGCGTACGGCCGTATACTCCCATAGGGAAGGACAGGGGCTGCGTACTGATCACACGCAGCACCTGTCCTTCCCGGGAGCTGCCCGATACGGCCATGCACGCCACACGGATCTGTACGTGCCGGCCTTTTCTCGTGTGAATGAGGCCTTAGAGAAAAAGACAATGCAGCCTATGGGGTGTATTTATAAAAATTCATCCTGTGAAGCTGCGTGCACATTCGTTCTCTGCAAAATCGATTGTTATTAGGCAATTTTCTCTCCAGGTTGAATGTCATTCATTCATTCATTCAGAGAGAATCCAGACAGTACTGCGCTATGACCACTAGATGGAGCTGAGGATCTATTTATTTGCTATTATCCTCAGCTCCACCTAGTGGCCATAGCGCAGTATTTTCCGGATTCTTCTGAATGAATATCACTTGACCTGGGGACAAGATGGCCTAATAACATTCGATTTTGCACAGAACGAATGCGTGTGCAGTTTTGCAGGACAAATAGCTCCCACAATGCTATGGGCAGCCTGAATCAGATATGCCCATAGTGCTACTGTAACTGTTCCCCACTTGTTAGGTTGTAAGGTGCTCTTGCCTATTAATCTAATGAATATTTTCATGATTTTATACACGTTGAATACGCCCTTTATCTGCAGTTGATTGATACCTCCTGTAATGATTGCACATTCCTCTGTGTTGCAGGATTTGAGGTTTTATGCTTAAACACCAGCTAGGTCTGGAATCAATATGGAGTCAGTTTGGCTCGTGACCATGTTCTCTTTTTTTCCCCCCCGTTTGCAGAGGCAGCCAGCAGCCGTAATCCTCCCCCGCTGCCCCCCCACCCTTTGTCGCGGCATCATAGCGCAGAGGGCAACCTGCAGCCGCCCTGGTACCCGCCCAGGGCCTCTCCTCCGGAAGATTCCGCTGCCAGCCGCCCTCCTCCGGAGCCTCCTAGCCTCACCCAGAGCGAGGAGGGCCTGTCACTCGTGGAAGATCAGGAGGAAGCCGCAGTCCGCCTACAGCAGCTGCAGCCGGGGGGCGCCAGCTCGGAGGACATGAGCGATGCCAATGCAGCTTCTCGGGCACGAGCTGTAAACAACCAGTATTCCTTTGTATAATTGGGGGGGTGTGGGGGGGAGGGGGGTCAGGCTGAGTAACAGACATATTGGTATCTGGATCTTACTCCCATCCTTGCCTTCCTAGACACAATGCAGTCTTGTTTCCTGATGCAGACACACTAACATGGGTAGACCAGAGATAACACAAGCCCATTGCAGCCCCCCTCCGTATGTGAATAATATAAAAAAAAAAACCACTACAGTTCCGTGACACCGGGCACACACTAACAGGTCCATTTAAGGTCTGCTAATATGGTACACTACACCCTTTAGTGGGAGGAGCTCACCTCAACCACAATGTCCCTGATTGATTGACCCATCTATGGGCTAGACCAGCTATTCTCAACCAGGGTTCCTGCAGACGTTCCTAGGGGTTCCTTGAGCTGTGGCTGATTGACCTCCCATCTGATGGTACCTGCATAGTTTTGGGGGCCAATGTCACTTGCCAGAGCCAGCGGCATGACATCTCTGTTTCCCAGTGAATTGCCTTTAGCAGGGATTCCCTGAGCCCTGAAAATGATATCAGAGGGTCATCTAGGAGTAAAAAGGTTGAGAAAGGCTGGACTAGACCCAGCCCATGTGACCAAAGAGTTGAAAGAGAACCGGTCATGATTGGTCTAATGCAAGCCGGCTTACTTGTATACATCTGCCCATCACTTGCTTTTGACGCCTCAGTTTGAGGCAGCAGCAAAAACGAGTGCCCCGTTCCCATGCCCTAGGTTGGGTCACGCTCCTGAAAACCTGGGTGCTAAATGCCGAAGGGGGCTCGTCCTCTTCCCGCAAAAATCAAATAAGTCAAGGAAGTTATCAAAAAAAAAAGCTGGTAAGTTCAAATGCTGGCAACTTTATTGTTCTGAACAAACAAGCATGGAGTATCTGTCGTTTGCCTGGAACAATAAAGTTGTCAGTGTTTGAACTTTCCTGCAATGCATCCGGCTTTTTCTACCGCTTTGGGATCAGCGATCCTTTGAAGTCTCTCTCTTTATTAAAGTCAACTGCCAGGGCTTTTGCTCTGTCTCCCAGCTTCTCAGTATGCATAACGTCATGATACGACAGAGCCCCCATCTATAATAGGAATGTGGGAAAGCTGCAGTGCTTGGCTGATACTGTGATGCAAGCTCAGTTGCTGGGAGACTGTGAGGTCAGGCAGCTGATTAGGCTTCAGATGTCCTCTCGGCACTGTTTTTTTTTAAGGCGGAGCTAAAGAAAGGGGCGGCTCTAAATATTTTATTGCTCAGTTGTAATCGTCTTGGACTGTATGGTTAGCTTCTTGCATGTGCCTGCTTGTGACTGGTTCTCTTTGAGCGGGGACACAGCTTTTGGTTGGTCGGTTTTGTTGTTGTTGTCAGTGTCTGCCAATGTGCGATTTTTGTCTTCTGATTTTTGCCTTTTAAATTGGCAACACGTTAAAACGCGTAATGGGACCACAGGCCCAATATAATGAAAGAACCAGCAGCCTTTTCCGTGGCGAGTCCCTTGAAGTGAAGCTCCAGTTTCGGTACCTTCCAGGAAAGCTCTATACATGGGCAAGACTCTAACAAACCTTATCGCGGATCCTTACCTGCCTGCGTTCTGTAGGTATGGAGATACTGCTAAGTGATTCCAAAGAAAAACACTACACTCCGGCATCCCTCTAGACGTGTATTGCCGACCCCTGGCATCCCTCTAGACGTTCATTGCCGACCCCTGGCATCCCTCTAGACGTGTATTGCCGACCCCTGGCATCCCTCTAGACGTTTATTGCCGACCCCTGGCATCCCTCTAGACGTTCATTGCCGACCCCTGGCATCCCTCTAGACGTTTATTGCCGACCCCTGGCATCCCTCTAGACGTGTATTGCCGACCCCTGGCATCCCTCTAGACGTTTATTGCCGACCCCTGGCATCCCTCTAGACGTTTATTGCCGACCCCTGGCATCCCTCTAGACGTTTATTGCCGACCCCTGGCATCCCTCTAGACGTTTATTGCCGACCCCTGGCATCCCTCTAGACGTTTATTGCCGACCCCTGGCATCCCTCTAGACGTTTATTGCCGACCCCCGGCATCCCTCTAGACGTGTATTGCCGACCCCCGGCATCCCTCTGGACGTTTAGCGCCGACACCCGGCATCCCTCTAGACGTTTAGCGCCGACCCCCGGCATCCCTCTAGACGTTTAGCGCTGACCCCTGGCATCCCTCTAGACGTTTAGCGCTGACCCCTGGCATCCCTCTAGACGTTTAGCGCTGACCCCTGGCATCCCTCTAGACGTTTAGCGCTGACCCCTGGCATCCCTCTAGACGTTTAGCGCTGACCCCTGGCATCCCTCTAGACGTTTAGCGCTGACCCCTGGCATCCCTCTAGACGTTTAGCGCTGACCCCTGGCATCCCTCTAGACGTTTAGCGCTGACCCCTGGCATCCCTCTAGACGTTTAGCGCTGACCCCTGGCATCCCTCTAGACGTTTAGCGCTGACCCCTGGCATCCCTCTAGACGTTTAGCGCTGACCCCTGGCATCCCTCTAGACGTTTAGCGCTGACCCCTGGCATCCCTCTAGACGTTTAGCGCTGACCCCTGGCATCCCTCTAGACGTTTAGCGCTGACCCCTGGCATCCCTCTAGACGTTTAGCGCTGACCCCTGGCATCCCTCTAGACGTTTAGCGCTGACCCCTGGCATCCCTCTAGACGTTTAGCGCTGACCCCTGGCATCCCTCTAGACGTTTAGCGCTGACCCCTGGCATCCCTCTAGACGTTTAGCGCTGACCCCTGGCATCCCTCTAGACGTTTAGCGCTGACCCCTGGCATCCCTCTAGACGTTTAGCGCTGACCCCTGGCATCCCTCTAGACGTTTAGCGCTGACCCCTGGCATCCCTCTAGACGTTTAGCGCTGACCCCTGGCATCCCTCTAGACGTTTAGCGCTGACCCCTGGCATCCCTCTAGACGTTTAGCGCTGACCCCTGGCATCCCTCTAGACGTTTAGCGCTGACCCCTGGCATCCCTCTAGACGTTTAGCGCTGACCCCTGGCATCCCTCTAGACGTTTAGCGCTGACCCCTGGCATCCCTCTAGACGTTTAGCGCTGACCCCTGGCATCCCTCTAGACGTTTAGCGCTGACCCCTGGCATCCCTCTAGACGTTTAGCGCTGACCCCTGGCATCCCTCTAGACGTTTAGCGCTGACCCCTGGCATCCCTCTAGACGTTTAGCGCTGACCCCTGGCATCCCTCTAGACGTTTAGCGCTGACCCCTGGCATCCCTCTAGACGTTTAGCGCTGACCCCCGGCATCCCTCTAGACGTTTAGGGCTGACCCCCGGCATCCCTCTGGACGTTTAGCGCCGACCCCCGGCATCCCTCTGGACGTTTATTACCGACCCCCGGCATCCCTCTAGACGTTTAGCGCTGACCCCCGGCATCCCTCTGGATAGATCAACTCTCAGTGCAGTAAACCTCGAGTCCGGGGATGCCATACTAATGCAATGCCAGTAATCCAACCACAGGCTCTGTGCAGGCTTCTGGGAGAGGCAGAGAGCCAGTGATGGGGGCAAGCCGACTGGAGTTGGGACAACGGATTTTATAAAGACTGAATACTGTTGCCGTGGTTGCAAGCTTTTCACTTTTTAGGAAAAGATTGAACTCTGTCATTTGAAGGACATTAAATGACAAAATGGCTCGGGAACCATGTGCAGGTCCTGTGAAGAATACCTGAAGCTGGAGTTTTTCTTTAATGTGGCCCCCGTTGCATCTTAGAGTCAGTGACTCACTAGGCATTAAGGCAGGAGTGGGCAACCCCGGCTCTCCGGCTGTGCTTTAACTACAAATCCCTCTGCCTCTGGGGGTCACACCTGTAACTGTCAGTCTTGCAATGCCTCATGGGACTTGCAGTTCCACAACAGCCGGAGGGCCGGAGTTACCCACCCCTGCATTAGAGTCAGGATCAGGTGGGGGATGACGGCCTCAGAGCAAGACGGCGTTGGCAGCGTGCATCATTCTGTCTCTTTAAAGCTGAACTCCGGGCTAAATCACCGATAAACTACATAGAAGGGCAACTGTACTTCTGCCCATCCAGTCCTAAGAGTTATACAGCTCTGCCACATAGCACAAGCCCTGTCTGACCGGATTTTCTCTGCTTCAGTTCAGTAACACTGACAGGTCTTGTCCCTCCCCCAACCAGTGACTGGGCAGTGAAAGGAGAAGCAGCAGAATGATGAGCTCATCTCTCTGTCACTCCGCTTTCGCCTCCTATCAGCATATTCCTTCCTTGCCATGCAGCTCCCCTGATTGGCCCCCTTTGTGCTGCATCAGTTTCTCCCAGTCTAAGCCCTGCCGTACAGGGGCTGATATTGAGTCTCATTTCGGTACGAACACTAAAGTCATTCATTGATGTTTTTTTATACCTGCCTGGAGCTTAGCTTCACACTCTAAACTATTGTGGGGTCCAGGCAGTGTGCCGGCTCCTGCCGGTGACAGAAACTGTATGGGGAGGCACATGCAGGTTCAAGTGGACCTGTCACCTACATAAGAGTACGTTTTGTGGGCAGAACTCGTGATGAGGACGGGGCGGGTTGTCCTTTCCATAGAAATGCCACCATGTTGTCACTCTCTATAGACACCATTGTTGGCTCGGCACCCGCCGGGGCCGTACTCCCTACGACTGGCAGCTCACCATTATAGGTACTTTAACATTTTGGTACTGAAGTTAAGTTTTTTTTTTTATTTTTGAGCCACGGTGATCGGTGACGTATTATGATTTTTGTACTTGCCATCAAATCATTCTCTTTGAGTCCATTAAGGGGACACAGGAAGTCACATACTGGTGGGTTGTGCTGCCAGCTGCAGGAGAGGCGCGGTGTAAGACCTTTCATGTCCCTCAATGGACGAGGATGAAAATAGTCATATATTGTCTTTGCTGTGGGCGGCAGTATAACCCGGCAGGATATGACTTCCCACACTAAGTTATTTCTCACGTCGCTCTCTTCTGCTGCTAAATGTTGTTTTTGTTCTCCGGTTCATAAAAGTTTTTCATGGCAAGATTTGTTGTTTTATTTTTGGATATTGTGGGTCAGAGTTCCGTCTGTTGTTGTTGTGGTCATGTCCTCAGCGGGGAGTTTTCCCTTTGCTTGCTGTCCTCAGGACGGGGATTACTGTAGCAGGTAATTATACTACAGGAGATGGTCAGAGACTGGGGACATACTACAGGAGATGGTCAGAGACTGGGGACATACTATAGGAGATGGTCAGAGACTGGGGACATACTACAGGAGATGGTCAGAGACTGGGGACATACTACAGGAGAGGGTCAGAGACTGGGGACATACTACAGGAGATGGTCAGACACTGAGGACACACTATAGAAGGGGGTTCAGAGACTAGGGACATACTGGAGGAGGAGGTCAGAGACTGAGAACATACTACAGGAGACGGTCAGAGGCTGAGGATATACTACAGACCAGAGACTGGGGACATACTACAGGCAGGGGGTCAGAGACTGAGGACCCACTACAGGCAGGGGGTCAGAGACTGAGGACATACTACAGGAGGGAGGTCAGAGACTAGGGATATACTACAGGAGGGAGGTCAGAGACTGAGGACATACTACAGGAGGGAGGTCAGAGACTAGGGATATACTACAGGAGGGAGGTCAAAGACTGAGGACATACTACAGGAGATGGTCAGAAACTGGGGCCTGAGGGCAGCACAATATGCACCATAGGGGCCCCCCGTGGTATAGAATATCCACAGATGTTTTCAGTGGGAAAAGCAGCTGACGGTGTTTAGAATCTGGTCATGTGATGCATTTTGCTGGGATGTGTGATTGGACACATCAGTGAATGCCGCGTTAGAGCTGCTGCCTATAGGCTCAGTGCTGGCACGTCGGGGTTATGGGGGTGACAACGGACTTATCAGAGATATAATTTTACAGTTGCTGTGGTCGGGTGACCAGGGACAGGACAGCGTGCGCACATGTGAATGGTTGTGATAAAATCCTTGCGCTCCCCGCTCTTGTATTGAACCCAATCCCATACGACCCCCATCTCATGCCCGCCCTGAATATTCGGTCTGTAGGTGTTATACCTTGACTGGGATTTGTAGTTCCACAGCAGCCAGAGTGCTGAGGTTTCCCGCCCTTGAGGTACCTGATCTATCCAGTCAGGCCGGCCCTTGTTGGTAGATCTGAAGGAGAATGTACAATGTGGTTGTATTGTGTGCGGTGAGCTTAACCCTTCCCCCGCTCTGGGGATCGCTCTGCCCGGGGTCACCGTCCCTACGGCTAGTTCTCGATCCGTCTGACCGGCGGCCATTTCTGCTTTTCATAATGAAGAGCTTCAACGTAACAGGTTCTCTGCTCGGGGGATCGCGCCGTGTCCCCTTTGCCTTATTGATCACACGCGATGATGTCACGACGATCTTTGGAATTACCGCTATCCAATGCCTACCTCCCCCTCCTTGTAGGATAGACGGACCGGGGGCTCCGGGGCCTCCGATGTGACGTTTGCTGCTATGTGTTCTGTGATCATGTGTGAGGCCGGAGAATTCGAATCATCCCTGTATGAGCGTCGGCCCCAAACCGCGCCTCGTAATGTGCGCATATCTGGCTGCATTCGGGGTCGCACTCTTTGGCCTTCCTTCCCGCCTTCCTTCCCCTGGCTTCCCGCCTTCCTTCCCCTGGCTTCCCGCCTTCCTTCCCCTGGCTTCCCGCCTTCCTTCCCCTGGCTTCCCGCCTTCCTTCCCCTGGCTTCCCGCCTTCCTTC
>NW_017307395.1:280217-282411 GCF_000935625.1 Nanorana parkeri | reverse complement strand
CGTCATTTCAATTTGATGATTATTTCCCTTTTTATGAGGAGGGCGTGGCCTGCTCTCTGTATGTATACATATATACGACGTGTATACTCTGAGTGTATATAGAACTCCCAGGAAAACACTAGACAGACCTATATATATATTTCTCCCGGTTTGAGTAATCCTGTTTTTTTTGTTTTTTTTTATTTATTTTTCTACTTGTGTCCTCGTAATCTTCGGTACCTTTTTTCTTTTTTTTTCTGAAGCCGTTTTTATTTTATTTCAAGGTTTTCTGTTTTGTTTATTTTGCATTTGTAAAACCGTATTTACCTTTTAAAATCTATTTTCCTAAAAGTATATCTTTAAATTATTTATTATACGAAGAAAAAAAAAACATGAAATTGTTGGATCGGTTTTTAGATACAAAAACAGAAGAAAAAAAAAAGAAACAAAAAAAATGGAGGAAAAAAAAAAAACCCAAATCCAGAGCGAGAGTTTTTTCTTTTCTCCGAAACACAAAAATGTTTATTGTTTAACATGAAATAAAAACACTTAACAAAGCCTTTTCCCTGGCGTGTGCGCCGTGTCTTCTTCATCGTTCAACCTGTGCAAATCTCAGGCTGGCGGCTGCATTCGTTTTCCCATTTATTTGTCACCTGATGATCCTGCCACTAACACACTTCCTGTCCTAGGGTGACAACACTCCGTATCATCTCCATGACTTAAAAGGAGAACTATGAGGGGGGGGTGCTTTTCACTCACCTCATAGTTCTAGCCGACCTGTGACAATGAGACTGTCACAGGTCGGCTCAGTAGATCGGGAGGTGAGCGAACACATACCGGCGTTCGCTCACCTCTCGATCCTGTCACAGCTCTCTGCCGTGACAGGGGAGGGGCTGGATTCCCCCGTCCCCGCTCCGCCAGCGCTGACTGGCAGAATGGACGGGGGAGGGGCGGGTACAGCTGGCTCTGGCTCTAGATAGGCAGAGCCAGCTGTCACTCACGCAGCTGGGCGGATCCTGTCATCTAAGTCGGGATCCGCTTCGGCTGCGGCGCCTCAGTATACAGCGAGCTGTAGCTCGCGGTATACTAAGCTTTGGGTGACGGGAGGACGCTAGTTTGTGTCCTCCTGTTACCCTAAGGAGAACTATGGGGAAAAACACTGACCCCATAGTTCTCCTTTTAAGGGAGTGGTATTCTGTAGTCCTGTCCTTGGGTGACAACTCACTGTAAGTTATGGAGGGCCAGTGTTGTCACCCTAGGATGGGACTACAGCATACCTCCCCTTCTTATCTCCGTGCCTTAAGCAAGCAGTGCTCTGTACTCCTGTCCTAGGGTGACAACTCACTGTACTTTATGTAGGAGCAGTGTTGTCACTTTACGGAGGAGCAGCTTGGTTACCCTAGGACTGGACTGCAGCATAGCTCCACCTCTAATCATATCCGTGACTTAAGGGAGCAGTGTTCTGTAGTCCTGTCCGAAGGTGACAACTCACTGAACTTTATGGAGGTGCAGTGTTGTCATCCCAGGACAGGACTGTCTTCAGCTAGCAGTGCTCAGTAGTCTTGTCCTAGGGTGACAACTCACTGTACTTTATCTGTGGCGGAGGAGTGTTGTCACCTTAGGATGGGAATACAAAATATATCCCCCCTCTACTCACCTGCTTGAATTAGGGAGGTGGTTTTCTATATTACTGCCCTAGGGTGACAACGTACTGTACTTCATGGAGCAGCAGTGTTGTCACCCTAGGATGGGACTACAGAATACCTCCACCTCTAACCATCTCCATGACTTAAGGGAGCAGTGTTCTGTAGTCCTGTCCTAGGGTGACAGCACACTGAACTTTATGGAGGAGCAGTGTTGTCACTGTACGGCAAGAATGCAAAATATATCCCCCTTCACTGTTAGAGTAGACTTAAGGAAGTGGTGCTCTGTAGTCCTGTCCTAGGGTGACAACAATGCTCTTCTTTCGTTGTCAGAGGAGAATTCAGACAGGGCTGACAACAACGCTTCAGTGCAGCTAAGCTGTCTGCTCACTACAGGAAGTTAGTAGCTCACTAGATTTCTGGCTGGATCGCTGTCTATCTCTGTGCTTGCATTGTTATATGGATGTGTGTCGTCGTCGTCCCCCTCTGGGATCTGGAAGCAGCACAGCAGAAGTCATCTCCTTTCAGACACACTCTGTCATTGAACCCTCACCGGGATCTGTAGGGGGGGG
>NW_017307395.1:259636-280165 GCF_000935625.1 Nanorana parkeri | reverse complement strand
GGGGTCACCTCTACACCGACCACCCATGTAAGGGGTCACCTCTACACCGACCACCAATGTAAGGGGTCACCTCTACACCGACCACCCATGTAAGGGATCACCTCTACACCGACCACCCATGTAAGGGGGTCACCTCTACACCGACCACCCATGTAAGGGGTCACCTCTACAACGACCACCAATGTAAGGGGTCACCTCTACAAAGACCACAAATGTAAGGGGTCACCTCTACACCGGCCACCGATGTAAGGGGTCACCTCTACACCAACCACCCATGTAAGGGGTGACCTCTACAACGACCACAAATGTAAGGGGTGACCTCTACACCGGCCACCAATGTAAGGGGTCACTTCTACACCGACCACCCATGTAAGGGGTCACCTCTACACCAACCACCCATGTAAGGGGTCACCTCTACACCGACCACCCATGTAAGGGGTCACCTCTACACCGAACACCATGGTAGACAGCTAGGTAGCCCCCGGAAACGCGCGCTTGTTGCACGTTTTTCTAACCGCGAATTGCGGTAAAAGCGTGCGGCACGAGATGCGTGACAAACACGCATATTTGATACGCCTAGGTGTGAACCCAGCCTAAGGGGTCACTTCTACACCGACCACCCATGTAAGGGGTCACCTCTACACCAACCACCAATGTAAGGGGGTCACCTCTACACCGGCCACCAATGTAAGGGGTCACCTCTACAACGACCACAAATGTAAACTGTCACTTTTACAACCACAATCTGTAGGTATAGTCCTTATTAGGGGTTACCCCGAGACCAGAAAATCCTCCAGGTAATAAGTCTGATTTAGGGCTCCTCTATACCTAGGTGTAGCCAACCTCGGCCCTCCAGCTGTGATGAAACTACAAATCCCATGATGCCTCTGCCTCTAGGAGTCATGTCTGTGGCTGTCAGTCTTGCAATGCCTCATGGGACTTGTCGTTCCACAACAGATGGAGCTGAGCTTGCCTATTCGTGGTCTCTGCAGATCAATGTACACAGTGTGAAGGAGCTCTATGACTCAGTAGCACATGAATGCGGCATTATTAGTCACTGTGGGCTCTGCTACAGATCACGAAAAGCTGCAGTCCTCCAGACCAGCAGAGGGCCACAGGGAGCGCCCTTCCCCTTCTACCCCAGTGCTCTCTATGGTACGTCATGAGGTCAGGAAGATGGCTACGTCCATAGCTGAGCATGGGGGGAAGGTAAGGATGGAGTTTCAGGGTGACATAGGTGTCTGGGAAGGTGACAGGTGGGGAAATAATTGTATGTAACACCAGAGAGGTGTCAGGGCTGGAACTGAAATATAAAGTCAGCCCTGACCTGTGTGAGTTTGTCTTGTCCTAGTGACAACAATAACTTGCCTGACATGGGGACACCTGTACTGTAAATATATGTAGGCCAAGATACACTGCAATCAGACTGACCATGGACAGATTGTTACCAAAAAAGACGTTTTAAAAAAAAATTATTGACAGCATAGGAACTTTACTCCCTTTCTTTTTTTCTAATTCCTAAGATATCTTCATCATGGAGTTATCCTAATAAACATCCCCCCACACCCAGCCCCGCGCAGCCATCTTCCCCTATTACATCATCATCAGGAGCCAACTGTCTCTTCTTGGGTCTTGCAGCTCGCCCCCTCCAATGATACGCATGTGCCACGGCACATCATTAGGAGCACATTAGGAGCTGGCTGTCTCCTCGTAGTTCTTGCCGCCTGCCCCCCAATGATACCCATGAGCCGCGGCACATCATCAGGGGGCTGGCTGTCTCTTCTTGGTTCTTGCAGCCCACCAACCAATACCAACCAATGATACCCATGAGCCACGGCAGCACATCATCAGGGGGCTGGCTGTCTCTTCTTGGTTCTTGCAGCCCGCCAACCAATACCAACCAATGATACCCATGAGCCACGGCAGCACATCATCAGGGGGCTGGCTGTCTCCTCGTAGTTCTTGCCGCCTGCCCCCCAATGATACCCATGAGCCACGGCAGCACATCATCAGGGGGCTGGCTGTCTCCTCGTAGTTCTTGCCGCCTGCCCCCCAATGATACCCATGAGCCACGGCAGCACATCATCAGGGGGCTGGCTGTCTCCTCGTAGTTCTTGCCGCCTGCCCCCCAATGATACCCATGAGCCACGGCAGCACATCATCAGGGGGCTGGCTGTCTCCTCGTAGTTCTTGCCGCCTGCCCCCCAATGATACCCATGAGCCACGGCAGCACATCATCAGGGGGCTGGCTGTCTCCTCGTAGTTCTTGCCGCCTGCCCCCCAATGATACCCATGAGCCACGGCAGCACATCATCAGGGGGCTGGCTGTCTCCTCGTAGTTCTTGCCGCCTGCCCCCCAATGATACCCATGAGCCACGGCAGCACATCATCAGGGGGCTGGCTGTCTCCTCGTAGTTCTTGCCGCCTGCCCCCCAATGATACCCATGAGCCACGGCAGCACATCATCAGGGGGCTGGCTGTCTCCTCGTAGTTCTTGCCGCCTGCCCCCCAATGATACCCATGAGCCACGGCAGCACATCATCAGGGGGCTGGCTGTCTCCTCGTAGTTCTTGCCGCCTGCCCCCCAATGATACCCATGAGCCACGGCAGCACATCATCAGGGGGCTGGCTGTCTCCTCGTAGTTCTTGCCGCCTGCCCCCCAATGATACCCATGAGCCACGGCAGCACATCATCAGGGGGCTGGCTGTCTCCTCGTAGTTCTTGCCGCCTGCCCCCCAATGATACCCATGAGCCACGGCAGCACATCATCAGGGGGCTGGCTGTCTCCTCGTAGTTCTTGCAGCCTGACCCCCCCCCCATGATACACATGTGCCATAGCGCATCATTAGGAGCTGGCCGTCTTGTTGTTCTTGCAGCTTGCCCCCCAATGATACGCATATGACGCGGCATATCAGGGGGCCAGCTGTAAGAAGCAAGAGACAGATGGTCCCCTGATGATGTTGGTTGCTCTGAAGCCTCCTCGGATGCATGATGTGATTATCCCAGGAGGCCAGGGGTACGCCATTCCTTCCTAGGTGAGTGTGGGGGCTGGATAACAAAACCCTGACCCTGATTCACAGCATGCATGTTCCTAGTGTATGACTGAAAAGGTGTTGAAGATAGATGCAGGCGAGTAACTATCATTTTCAGAATACATGCCGCAGTGGTAGCCCCCATACTTGTCTCATGCCTCCTGATGCAGTTGGCTTACGGTGTACCTGTCAAGCCCTAAAAAGTGTCTCAGCTAAAAATAACCTCCCGGGAACCTTGTGTTAGCTGAGACTATATGGTCCTGGAGGCTCATGAACCTCAGATGTATGAAAGGCTTCAATCTGCAGTGCCCATGGCATTCATCAGGCCAGAGCCTCTACTCCCTATTTAGGTCCTACCCCTGGCCTGTGGAATGGTGGGGCATAGGAAATTGGGTTTATTGTTGGTTTGGACGGGAGTCAAGCCCTTGTGTCCAGCTTGACCCAGGGAACACAGAAGGTGGTACAGAAAAAATGCCACACCTATGTGTTTTGCCCTGTGCTGACAACCAACTGGTCATGTGATTTCAACGAGGACTTGACGTTGGACATCAATCCCCCAAAGCCTCTCCGTCTGAGATCACAGCCAGCCTGTTCTGCAGGACAGATATGTAGGTCAAGGACCTGTACCATATGGCGGACTACCATGGTCAGGGTGGGTTGGGGTGGTCATTTGGTTGTAGGTTTGTAATAATTGTGTGCACTGGTCAGTCATAACGGTGACTTTTCTTTTTGCAGTGGATCCTCTCTCGTAGAGTTCGATATTCATTCCCCCGGCTTCTGAGACGCACAGTATCCTCTGCTGGGAATGAGGAGAGCCCTCAAAGTTACAATGTGGTGGTGGTTGGTGGAGGACACGCGGGCACGGAGGCTGCTGCAGCGGCGGCACGGACCGGAGCCAAAACACTGCTCATCACTCACAAGGTGGAAACCATAGGTAATGATGGAGTGCACTTCCTGATATGATCCCTCACAAAGGACATGTATGACCCAGGCTCCGTGCTGATATATAGCACAGAAGTATTGGAAGCTCTTGTTATGCTGTGGGAGCTTTTCTCCTGTTCTAGACGTGCCCAGCTATGTTTTGCTGAGCAGCAAGACTGGCCAGGCACAGGGGCACAATCTCAAACACCCCACATGGCTTCTGCCAGATGCAGAAGAACAAGTATACAGATAAGGAGTTTTGACTTCCCTGATTTACATGCTTGTCCTGAGTCTGTGACTTAGAGGTCATTTAAAGCTCATCTCAGGGCCCCCCCACCCCCCACTACTCTTTACCTGATCTACCCTTCTTTAGCTAATCGACCAGTTAGATGTTTGAAAAAACTAACCTGAAAGACCGATTTCTAATCTGAAATTGTGGTCACATGACGGGCCGGATCCTGAGTCTTCTCCCTTGTGGACTGCAGGGTGAATGGGGCACTTCTTTCAATGCTTGCGTCACTGCCTGGTGATGTGAATGCTTTTCATGACTGTAGGAGGAGTTGATCAGAGGGGTCATCACAGGATCTTGAAGGCTTTAAAGTGACATTAAACCCTCAGATTTTTTAACATAAACCAATACTGTAATGTGGGAGGGAGATGGCCTTTAAATCAAAGGGCCCGCATATAAACCAGGAAACTAACACCTTTGGAAGGAGACCGCCAATGGTAGCCTCTGTATTTCTCTCAGGTGAGGTTTCCTTTAAGTGGCCATTTCTCAGACGGAACCCCCGAGCGGACATCATCACATGAAATGATCTGTCTCTAACAATGATTTATTTCTACCCGTCTAGGTCAGATGTCCTGTAATCCGTCGTTTGGTGGCATCGGCAAAGGTCACCTGATGCGGGAAGTGGACGCATTGGATGGAGTCTGCGGGAGGATCTGTGATGTATCTGGAATCCACTACAAGGTCTTAAACCGCGCCAAAGGTCCAGCCGTGTGGGGACTGCGAGCACAGATCGACAGGAAGCTGTACAGACAGAACATGCAGGTCTACCTTCACTTACCTATTCCACAAGTCATGAAGGAGCAATTGTGCTGGGAAGAGCGGACCTGTTGGTGTCCTTTGGCGCTTTGTGTGGCCCTCGGGGCCCCCTGCAGACAGTAGTCCGTGTTTTTCATATCTAGGTGCTTACTTAGGCCACCGAAAAAGAAAAAAAAGTATTCATCAGACTGGTTTCTAGTAGTTAAATGGTTTTATTTCTCTCACACCATCTTACTTTTTCTGTGCTGACCATTCCCTTTTCTCTTTTTATGCCCCCCCCCTCTCATCTTGCTAAGAGAACGTGGTCTCCAGCAGCCTCATGTAAGGTGTCTCCAGTCAATGACTGTTTCCTGATTAATGTCCCCAGTCTCCATTAACTCCTAGCACATGTCTGCAGTCTCTTGACTTACATTCACTGAATATATTACGTGTGGCCCCTTGGTGATGTCAGGGGCCGCACTTGGGGCCCCCTTTTTCAAGGGCGTGACCACCACTGATCTAGTCCTTTGCTCCCCAGCCTTTGGTTTTGCAGCAGACTGTCTTGTCTCTGAAATGGATACATGGTGTCTGTGTGAAGGTTCACAACCTGAGCCAGCACTACAGGAAGAGGCACTCAGCTGCAAAGGAAAGTTCTCCCCCAGCATGAGAAGAGATGAGTATTTAAAAGGAAGAGCAGCAAAGAGAAGGGAAACAACCATGGATTACAGTAAGTCGCACATTACAGTATTGGTTTATGTTAAAAAATCTGAGGGTTTAATGTCACTTTAAGCTTCAGCTTTAAAAAATGTAATTACTAGACAATGCTTTTTAAAGGGGGTGCTCTGGTTTGTGTGAAGATTTGTCCAGCTGCCCTCTTAAAACTTTCCCCTCTTTTGGTTCTTTGTCCAGAAAGAGATTCTGAGCATGCCCGGTCTGACAGTGAGAGAAGGATCCGTGGAAGATTTAATTTTGGAACCGCCAGATCCTTCTCATCCTGGAAAGTGTCAAGTCAATGGGGTCATTCTAGGTAAGAAACTGTCTCTGTTCTTCAGAATGATTCAGCCTGTGGGTGGCCTGTATATTATTAATATGCATTTACATGGTAGGCAGTTCATAGTGTTGCCATTTTTAGCACATTTATAGGCCAATCAGTCACATACTGTTTTAAATGCAGCTGAAATTTCAGCTTGAATCAGCTAAACACATTCCAAGGGCAAGGTCTTATAGTTAGTTTCCTTTAGAAAGCAGCCACAGCCTGAGCGGTAAAGCCTGTCCCCTGCCAGCAAGCCGCAGAGAAGAACTCTGTGTGGAAGCTGTAGCCTGTCCGCAGAGGTCTGACAAGCTCCTGCTGAATCTGAGCTAGTGCTCTCCAATCAGCAAAACTCGTGCTCCCTGCTGATTTAAGGACTCTGACGCAGCAGGAGGTATGTTAGGTCTCTCCATAGAGACTAGGGATGCGCTGATACTAGTATTGGGGGAGGACTCGGACTAACCTAAATGCCCTGATAGTTATCCTGATGCCGGAACTTCTGGTCAGAGGGAGACTTCCACTGACTGACAGTGCCATAAGGGAACATGGAGCCGGCTTCCTGGCCAATCAGGAAGCCAGCCAAACAGCATGGTGCTGGCTTCCCGGCCAATCAGGAAGCTGGGCAGCAGGTAATGACCCGCCACCTGGCTTACTGATTGGCTGGGAAGCTGGCTCCATGCCGATTGGTTGGGAAGCCAAACAGCATGGAGCCGGCTTCCAGGTCAATCAGGAAGCTGGGCAGCAGGTGATGACCCACCTTCCGGCTTCTTGATTGTCCAAGAAGCCGCCTATATGCTGATTGGCTGGGATGCCAGCTTCCCGGGCAATCAGCAAACAACCTGCAATCAGGAAGCCAGCCAAACAGCATGGAGCCGCCTTGCCGGCCAATCAGGGAGCTGGGCAGCAGGTAATGACCCATCTCCTGGCTTCCTGATTGGCTGGGAAGCCAGGGAAGCTAAACAGCATGGAGCCGGCTTCCTGGTCAGTCAGGAAGCCAGGCAGCAGGTGATGAGCCACCTCCTGACTTCTTGATTGTCCGAGAAGCCGCCTAAATCATGATTGGTTGGGATGCCGGCTTCCCGGCCAATCATGAACACAGAGCACTGGAGGAGGAGGGCAGAATGCAGCATTGTCACTTAGTGAAATAGATGTAGAAAACAGGATTTCTTACAAGGGTGCACACATCCTTTAAAAAGTGTTGATGATCTTCTGACCATGTTTTATCCCTCTAGCTGATGGCAGTAAGATATTGGCGAGCAGCGTGGTGCTGACAAACGGCACCTTCCTTAGAGGAACGGTACGAATTGGCATGGAACTCATTTCTGCTGGCCGCTGGGGAGAGGAGCCTGCAGTGGGGCTTGCACAGACTCTGGAACGACTGGGCTTCACCGTTGGGAGGCTGAAGACTGGAACCCCACCTCGCATCTTGAAGGACTCAGTAGACTTTAGTGTCCTGCCAAGGCACGATGCCGATAACCCACCTGTACCATTCAGCTTCATGAATGACAATGTCTGGATCAAGGTAAGACACTTAATAAGGCTTAAAGGGTCAGTCCACCCAGTAGTTATTTTTGTTATAGGTGGAATTTGATGCAGTAATTGATTTGTATTTATCTTGGGGACTTCAGATCTTCTCTCCATAGTACCATGACTTGCCGAGCCCACTGGATGAGTTTCATTAATGTAACTTCTTCTCTATAGCCTGAAGATCAAATTCCATGTTCCCTGACCTACACAACCCCCAAGGTGGAGCAAATCATTCAAGAGAACTTGCATCTGAATAGTCACGTCAAGGAGACAAGTGTAGGCCCCAGGTATGAGCCTGGCCTATACTGATCACATGAACTTATTGTGTTAATCTTTGTGACGGTTGGCTGATTTGAGACCCTTCCCTCCTTTAGGTACTGCCCTTCCATTGAATCAAAGATATTGCGGTTTCCTGGTAGAAGACATCAAGTGTGGCTGGAGCCGGAGGGGATGGATTCAGATGTGATCTACCCCCAGGGGCTGTCTGTGACTATGCCGGCCGAGGCCCAGGAACGGCTTCTGAGGGAGATTCCCGGGCTGGAGAAAGCTCATATGCTTCGCCCAGGTCAGTGGATGTGGTCAGAGTCTTCTGTAAAATACTAATATGTCGTGTAATAGGTTGCTTAACATGCAGCAAATTGGCACGTGTGTAATATTCAGCAACCATCAGGGTATCTGACCCTTTATACTATATGCAAGGTCTTTCTGCTGACTTCTGTTAGGACTGTATTGCATTTGCAGGTTACGGCGTGCAGTATGACTTCATGGACCCTAGACAGCTCCGATCCTCCCTGGAGACATTCCTAGTACAGAGACTTTTCCTGGCTGGACAGATCAACGGCACCACGGGATATGAAGAGGCTGCAGCTCAGGTACCCAACTAGATGACGAGAAAGCATGGAGTCCACTTTCCGGCCAATCAGGAGGTGATGAGGTAGCATGGAGCCGGCTTCCCGGCCAATCAGAGAACCGGGCGCCGCGTCATTACGCGGCACCCGGTTCCTGGTTGGCCAGCTTCCCGACCAATCAGGAAACCGGACAGCGAGTCATTACACGCTGCCCGGGTCCCTGATTGGCCGGGAAGCAGGCTCCATGCTTCCTCGTTACGAGTGACAAGGAAGTATGGAGCCGGCTTTCCGGCCAATCAGGAATCCGGGCAGCGTATAATGACTCGCTGCCCGGCTTCCTAATAGCGGAAGCTCGGGTATCGGGCTAGGCATCGGACCATTTGGGCGAGTACAAGTAGTCGCCCAAATAATCGGCACCAATACTAGTATCGGTATCGGTGAATCCCTAATTAGTACCCCTCCAGACCAAATTTCCTATATTTCCATTAAAGAAGTTGTAAAGTCACGGCATATCCTATCCTGTTATGACATCAGCACTGTAATAGGAATACATAGTTGTTAAGGTTGAAGAAAGACACAGTTCCATCGAGTTGAACCTATGTGGTTGTGTGTGTTTGAGTTACTAGGATTACTTGTCCCCCTGTATATCTTCTTCTCTGAGAAAACTATCTAGGCAGGTCTTGAATGATTCCATACTTGCAGCTGAAACCACTGTACATAGTAGAGTTGATTCTGATAATACAATCAAAGCTTACTCAAAAAATCCCTTTCATGTAGTGAGCGCCGCCTTCCGTCTGCTCATCACTTCCAACAACTTCCTGGATCCCCAGTGTGCTTTGCGCCTCTTTCCCTGCTGCTTGATGTGATGCAATCTCCATTTCTCAAGACCACATATCCCATCATGCATTGCTTCCAGCAAGCAATGATAATGTTACATTGTTCAGAGTGGATGTTGTGTTTGCCATTCCAGGGGATCATTGCTGGGATTAATGCTGCCCTCAGGGTGAAAGGTCAGCCGGCATTCACGGTCAGCCGTACGGAAGGCTACATTGGAGTCCTTATCGATGACCTGACCACACAAGGGACCCGGGAGCCGTACCGCATGTTCACCAGCAGGGCAGAGTTCCGCATGTCTCTTCGACCGGACAACGCCGATATGCGTCTTACTCTTAGAGGTGAGGAGATGTTTTCTGGATGGTGAGTCTTTTTTTGTAATTAGGTTGAGTTCTGTCAAAGTATCTAAACCGACCACAAAGCATAATCCCCGTGCAACTTCAGAACAAAAACCAGCCCGCAGAAGAAAAATTCTGTTCGGTGTCCCCGTGCTTTTCTGTGTGTGGTCACTTTTGTTCCTCAACGTTTTATAACTGTCAGATCAGGGCACATGCTTCCCACACATAAAGGACCCTCAATGCGTTTCAGAGCTACACTGGCCACGTCTTGAAGAAGTGGCAAGTTTATTGACACGGAAAGCGTTGACATCCCTTTAAGAGTAGGAAGTCTGTGCCCTGCTCTGACAGTTCTAACATATATCCTGTGACGTAAATAAAGATCAGCCTTTGAAGAAATAGGCTCTCAAGTCCCTCCTTCCCTTACGGGCGCCTCTGATGATCTCCATTCCATTTTTGGGGGCCTCCTCTACACATGTGCCATCAGTTTTATTCCTTTGCAGAGCACAGCGCGTTATTTTTCTGCTATGCCTTTCAGGATACGAAGAAGCAGGCTGCGTGTCTCAGGAGCGGTACGATCGGACGCGAGTGACCAAAGAGACACTGGAGAAGGGCCTAGCTACGCTGCGCTCTATACAGCTAGCATCTCCGAAATGGCAGCAGCTCATCCCTGAAGCCCAAATAAGCGTCTGTCGTGTAGGCATGCTCAGGTAAACCAGACCCCAGTGTTCTCATAGTGAATGGCAGGGAAGGGAGATGCCCAGATCTGATGGGATATGTTTGGGGTTCAGTTCACAGCCAGGTGCACTGCCAGATCTTCTCTGTAGATACAACCTAAGTCAAAGCACCTGCAGTGAAAATGGGAACCCCCTTGTAGTAAATGTGGCAGGTGGGCGGAGATAAGAAATCCGGTATGCAATGAAAAGTTTTTCTTAAATGTCATGAACATGTTGATGAGCGGCGAGGGAGGAACCAGGGAAGGTAAAATATAGGAAGATTAAGCTTCAGTAAAATGAGGGGACATTCTGACTTCAGTACGTTTGAAGATATGATCAGCCGTGTACTCATTGTTGTAATACTGTCTATAGAAATTATTTGTAACCCTGTTAAATCTCTTCTTCCTCCAGTGCCCTTGAATTGCTCAGGTACCATGGAGTGGAAGCTAAGACTCTCTACAGAGTGTTCCCTGAACGTCTGCAGAAATTCATCGAAAGGCAAGACATAGCTCAGCGGCTGAAGATAGAAGGTGAGCCAAAAGTGTATGTTAACCCTTTAGAAGAAGAATTCTAGGCAAAACTTTTATTAACCCTTGCAGTGGGGCTACCCTCGCAATGTAAGGGTTAACTGCTCGTTTTTGTCTAGGCACTAAAAAAAAGTTATACTCACCCGAGATGGCTCCCTGCTTCTCCGGTCTCTGAAGCCTGTCTCCTCCTACGCTGATACTCACCCGAGATGGCTCCCTGCTTCTCCGGTCTCTGAAGCCTGTCTCCTCCTACGCTGATACTCACCCGAGATGGCTCCCTGCTTCTCCGGTCTCTGAAGCCTGTCTCCTCCTACGCTGATACTCACCCGAGAGAGCTCCCTGCTTCTCCGGTCTCTGAAGCCTGTCTCTTCCTATGCTGATACTCACCCTGGACGGCTCCCTGCTTCTCATGTCTCTGAAGCCTGTCTCCTCCTACGCTGATACTCACCCGAGACGGCTCCCTGCTTCTCCGGTCTCTGAAGCCTGTCTCTTCCTACGCTGATACTCACCGAGAGGGCTCCCTGCTTCTCCGGTCTCTGAAGCCTGTCCCCTCCTACGCTGATACTCACCCGAGACGGCTCCCTGCTTCTCCGGTCTCTGAAGCCTGTCTCCTCCTACGCTGATACTCACCCTAGACGACTCCCAGTTCTCCTGTCTCTGAAGCCTGTTTCTTCCTACGCTGAATCTTCCTCAGCATCCTCACGTCTATACACTGTGTATAGAACATGATGATTTATGGGACCTTGGACCGTAGCAGCGGAGGGGGAGCGAGGCTCGAAGGACCGGTCTAAAAGCAAGAATTATCCCTCGGTTCGGGTGAGTATAACTTACTTTTTATGCTCCCTAGATAAAATGAGCAGTTAACCCTTGCAGTGCGGGGTTAGTCCCACTGCAAGGTTTGATAAAAGTTTTGGCCGGAGTTCTCCTTTAGCAAACCACGTAGCCTTAGCAAACAAACCTTGTGAATGAATTTAAAAAGCATGCATGGTAAATCCCTTTTTTTAAAACCTTTTTCAGCGTTGGTCACGTGACCACTATACCCTCTTTTCCATCCTATCTCTGAAGGGTGAGGCAAAGACGATTGGCAGTTTCTGTTGACGTCATATAGCCCAGGAGCTCTTTAGGTCCCTAGTGTGCACCTGCTGTAGGCTGAGACAGAGGGATGATTGACATCATCAGGCAGAGTTGGGAGGGGGTGGGGGGTCAGCCTGTGATATCACAAACTGACTACAAGCACACCGTCCATCAGCATCCCATTAAAAGTAACAAGGACACGGAAGTGAGATTTCCTTTCAGTTCCTGTCCTGGAGATACAAGAAGCGAGCAGATATCCCCTCTCAGACAGTTGTACCTGAAACCCATCTCTCTCCACTCCTGTTGCAGTGGCAACTGTAAAAGTTTGGGTTTTTGTCACGGTGAAAACCATCACCAGGACCCAACCACTCTAACTCCCTGTACTACCTACATCATTGACCCGCACCATGCACACCCCAACTCATCTTTGGGGCTTTGGTTTACTGAGACCTCATTGGGTCAAAATGCTGAGATTTCATATAACTTCATATAGTTATAGAGCCAGTATAACATGAGTCCGTGTCTCGGGTCATGAACAAACTGCTTCATATTGACACATTATAGATAAAAACATATATATATATATAATCTACCCTGGTACAGCCAAACCTCAGCCAACAATCTGTCTTTAGTTTTAGACTGGGGATTGGTTAGATCCCAAGTCTGTGACTCCATTGGAAATATTTGAAGAATGTCATCTCTGAGCCTGATGAAGGGGACCCTGAGTGGCCCCGAAAGTGCGTGCAAACGAGAGACAGAATACGTCAATAAATGAACACCTGATGCAGTCATTTATTTGGTGTGCTGGTGACATTCTTCAAATATCCACGTGTGGCAGTGCCAACCAAAGTCATTTCAAGCACCGAATTTTATATCCATATGGGAATCCCGGTAAGGATCACAGCAAGTATCTTCTTTATTGTTCCATTGGAAATATGTTCCAGAGAGGTCCCCACCGCACCCCTTACTGGTATGTCCCTTTTAAGGCGGGTGCTGCAGTGATAGTGGATGGCGCCACTTCAAACCCAAGTAGAAAAATATATTACCACATCTTGATGTACACACATCTCAAAGCAACGTTTTTAGGCCACTCAAGCTCCGTTCACCAGGCATGACGTTGATGGGACCCTGAGTGGCCCCGAAACGTTGCTTTGTGACGAGATGTGTCTACATCAATAAAATGACCACTTGTTGAAGATTTGTTGGTGATATATTTTACTCCATTGGAAATATTTCCCCCTTTCTTTTTATCCCTATGAGACCAGGACAAGAAATACATATATATGATGGTGATGGTCGCTGGCATAGGAATCACAGACAGCAGTAAAAACCTGGAACGTGTGTATCGGAGGCGCTGGATGTGGCTGTTTTTGGTAGCTCATGACTGAAGAAATTCAGTTGAGTTCATGTATAGCGCAGTGTTTCCTGTGAGGCCGCTCTCAGCAAAAAAATAGGATGCCCCTTATCTAGGGGACCCCAAGTTTACAGTTCATATGTAAAAAGTACAAACCAAGGATCCAAGAGTCCAAAATCTTGCTCATAACAAGAGAACATTTTCAGGGGTTCAACACTCTCGCTTCATCAGAGCTTGAATGAATGTTGTGGACTCAGTAAGAGAGCTCCCTGCTTCTCCGGTCTCTGAAGCCTGTCTCCTCCTACGCTGATACTCACCCGAGATGGCTCCCTGCTTCTCCGGTTCATATGCAAAATCTTGCTCATAACAAGAGAACATTTTCAGGGGTTCAACACTCTCGCTTCATCAGAGCTTGAATGAATGTTGTGGACTCAGTAAGGTGCTTTTATACCTGTACGAGTATGTATATAATAAAGAGCGGTATTAGAAGGTTGCATACCAGAGCTCCCTATTGGTTCCGGTCACAGCACACGTTGGCCGCTCTGTGTCTTCTTTTAATGTTAAAAGTTTTTATGCTTTCATTAGACTTTTTACACGTGAGCATTGAATACCTGATAGAGGTTTTCTAACCCTTTCCCAACTCGATCCATAAAGAAGCATTTCGGGTGGAGTTTGGCAGGATTGTTCATATGATAAGTGAACCTTTTCCCATTATCTTTGTAGCTATGTATGAAGTGCACATCGCTTTCCAGCAGAAGGATATCACCGAGATTCAGAAAGATGAGTCTTTGGTGTTGCCGGAAGACTTGGATTACATGGACCTTGACGCTGTCCTGTCTCAGGAAATCAGAGAGAAACTGACGCAGAGTCGGCCTGAGACGGTGAGTTGGACTTCTTTAAAATAATTTCAGTCATCATCCTCCTACTGAATGCTTTACCATCCTGCCGGTTTGTCTGTGCGACCTCTACTGAAGAGACTAGCAGTATTAACTAGGGATGCACCGATACTTGTATCAGTATCGGTGTGGATACCTAGTATTTGGACAAGTACCTTCCCTGATACTGGAACTTCTGGTCAGCATGGAGCCAGCTTCCCGACCAATCAGTAAGCCGGGAGGCTTTGATTGCTCCCTGCCCAGCTTCCTGATTGGCCAGTAAGCCAGCTCGATGGTGATTGACTGGGAAGCTGGTTTCCGGGCCAATTACAATCAAGCCAGCCAAACAACATGGAGCTGGCTTTCTAGCCAAGCAGCTTCCGCTGGCATGGAGCCGGCCAATTAGGATGCTGGCCGGCATGTCATTATCCGCCGCCTGGCTTCTTGATTGCCCAGGAAGCCTACTCCATGCCAGAGAAGAATTGGTATCGGTACTCTGTATCGACGGGTACCGGAAATAAAATATTGGGACTCGTACTCGATACTGAAAAAACGGTATCGGTGCATCCCTAATATTAACCAATAGGAGATTGTCCTTCAGCAGCTTCAATACCTTTTGGTATGCTACTATAGAACAATCAAATAGATAGAGAAGTGTAAAGCTAGTTGGTTACAATTGAAGGTGATGGCGTTGGGTGTTGTGCCGACACCTTGCATAAGAGAGATGTTGTGCAGCTGACACTGTAGCACATGCATGTAGACAGGAAGTGGCTAAAAGAAGCCAGAAAAGATCATAAATGAAAGTATTTTATGAAAAAATAAAACATGGCAATTGTTTATGTCGCAAGGTGTACTTTAGCAAACCTAATATCATCCAGTTTGTGTTTCTATCGACGATAATCTTGTCCAAAACGTTTGTTTGAAATGAGCTGACACGTTAAATGAAACCCTCTTTATAGATCGGAGCAGCTTCTCGCATTCAAGGAATGACACCGGCCGCCATATTGAATTTGCTTCGGTATGTCAAAAACAGCAGCCGGCGTGTGAATAAACAGAGGCCTTATGTGGAAAGAGGACCTGTCGTAGAAACCAACACTCTTCAGGAACACCATGTATAGCACATCGCCAATGAACTGATCATCAGTCTGTTACATGAACTTCGGGGAGGGGGGGGGGGCATTTATATAAGTTATTGCTACACTAATTACTGGGAGTGCTCTTCTGAATGCACTGTTCTTTTCCATTGATAACTTTATTAAAGTGAACCTGTTGTTTTACCCTTCCTTCTCACTGCGGCGATTTTTACTAAGGGCACTTACTAACTCTCCCTTTACTTCCTGGAATCTGGCACATGTGACTAGGACATGTGACCATGTACATCACCTCGGGGGAGGAAAATGCCTTTCCCTGAGATCTGGTGAGATTACAGATGAGACTTCCCAGCAATGCTCTGCTGATGTCACCTTCCCAGGATGATCACTGGTGCAATGCTTTGAAGGCTTCATTGCACATTGATCATGAGATCACTTTTGCTGCAGTTACTTCTTTTTTTTTTTTTGCAGAAGGTGGACTGAGCCTTTAAGCTTTGTTTACGTATCAAACCATGTACATAAAAAATAATAAAAACTATATTAAACAATAAACAAACCATGTACATCAAATGAATAGCATCTAGCGAGAGTGCATCCTGCTTCACCAACCTTGTGTGCTGTGAAGAAGTGGAGGGAGGAGACTCCGGCTTCACCAGGAACAATGTCTATCCTTGCAGGCACAGGGTGTACTGTTGGATAAAGTATAAAAAGAATTACAGCTGTCATTTTATATTTGCAGATAATAAAAAAAATAGTTCTGTTCATTGTGTGTATCTTTTATGTTGTGATTCCATGAAAGGGCCTCTGTCGTTTTTTTTAACCACTCTGTGCTGCGTGTGCGAAAGCAGGTGCGTTCATCATGCCTGTGATCGAGCAATCCCAGGCAAAATGCACAGAGCCAATCAAAGTGGCTCTGTGCCTTGTGATGGCCAATCACAGCGATCACAAGTGTAAACACTACTACTGTTTCCATTTGGGAGCCCCCTTCCTCCATTGTGAGAGGAATGGGAGGGCTCTCGGATGTAAACAGTAGTAGTGTTTACAATTTGTGATGGCTGTGATTGGCCATGAGGAAATGAAAGGATTGTATGCAGCAGCCAAGGGGGTGGCTTAATTAATTTGACTAGGATTGTTTTTTTTTTTAACCCTCTCACCCTCCCCTCCTTATCTTCCTCATCTCCACCCTGTCTATGACTGGTATATTAACTCCTTCACCTCCATTATTCTGCACAGTAAACACCTCATCTCCATCCTCCTACTGTACCTTTTACCCCTTCACCCCCTCAGTATAGTACCTGTATTTGATGCACCATTACCAAGCTCCATGTTTTAACCCCCCTCACTGCCGGCATGTTTCACTATTTCAAAATTATTGGGGCAAAAAGTTAGATCGCCCCGGGTGTCCACTTTCCAAAAAGGGGCAATTTGGGTTCTCTTTTTTCTGTCCTGCTATTGTTATTTGATATGTTTTTATATAACAGAGTAAGGCCTTATTTACACGAGAATCGGCCGACACGTACAGCTCCGTGCTGCGTGCACGGCCGTATCGGGCATCTCCCGGGAAGGACAGGTGCTGCGTACGTCCCCCTACGCTCACCTCAAGTGCAGGTCCGTACGGGTGTCCCGGCTCGGATGCAGACAGGATCCAAAAGGGGGTTAAGGAAGTTGACAACCAACAGTTCTACTAGCATTTACAGTATGCTACAGTGGTGACCTAAGCTGGCCAAACATCTATAGGTTACCTGCAGATTTTCTATGGTCAGATGGAAAAAGTGCAACAGATTCCCCCATCTGTGAGGATGGAGGAATCTCCCACTGGGCCCAGCTTCAGTATCTTGCTAGTCATCCCCTTCCGGCTCTCAAAATGCCATCCAATCAGCTTGTTCAGGTATTTTGAGAGCCAGTGGGGCCGACTAGCAAGATCCTGAAGCTTGGCCCAGCGCGAGATTCCTCCATCTACACAGATGGGAGAATCTGTTGCACTTTTTCCATCTGACCATAGAAAACCTGCAGATAATCTATAGGTGTACAGTCCGCTTTAGGCCTCATTCACAAGAGAAAAAGCCGGCACATACAGCTCCGTGCACGGCCATATTGGACAGCTCCCGGGAAGGACAGGTGCTGCGTGTAATTATTACGCAACCCCTGTCCTTCTCTATGGGAGTATGCCGCCCTACGCTCACCCCAAGTGCAGGTCGGTGCGGGTGTACCGGCTCGGACACAGACAGGATCCATCCTGTCAGCGTACAAGTACGCTCACACGCACGGACGTGCAGGGCGGGTGAGCGTAGGTTGGCATACGACCACGTAGTCCCATAGAAAAGGACGGAGGCTGCGTATTAATCACACGCAGCACCTGTCCTTCCCGGGAGCTGCCCAATATGGCCGTGTACAGAGCACGGAGCTATACGTGCCGGCCGATTCTCATGTGAATGAGGCCTTAGGGTAAGCTTTGTTGTTCAAAATGTAAGACTTTTCCTTTATAACCAAACAAATACCCCCAAAAGATCTATCTGTCTCAGAAAAGATACCAATCATTTGGGTGCAGTGTTGCATGACCGAATAATTGCCAATCAAATCATCTCAGCACTGCCAAATGAACACTGCCCAGGTAATGAAGGGGGTATCACAGGCCGGTACTCAAGTGTTTGTTTTTTTTTTAAATTCCTCCCTACAGAAGTCAGAGTCCCCGCTCTAAGGCTTGACAAAGAGGGTTACCCTCGAAACGCGTAGCCGCCAATTGATTTCACAGGGGTACTTCACAACCCCAACACATCTCCCTCAGACTCACGAGCACTGACCGATACGCTCCAGCGTTCACGCCGCACACCATACGGCTACACACTGCACAGTGCCGCTTACAACAGCCGGACAGCTCTCTCTCTCCTGCTCCAGTAGCCGCGGCTCGGCCCGGCCAGCCAAGCACGCAGCCTGGAGATACCCGGGGATTGTGTAGATCTTGGATTGTTTAGTTCCTGGATTGCCTAGATCTTCCTGCCCAGGAACACACAGATTAACAATGCTGACCGCACGGGACTGCAGGGAGTGCATGTGCCCATCTGTGACATCATAACCGTGAGTTATACACCAACCATTTTTTATTTTTACTAATTAGCCACTCACAGCAGGATGCTTAGCATCCAATCAATTTCTTAGGTAGTTGCGCTCTTCTATGTATTTTTTCCCTACAGAAGAAGGTTGTTCATACACTCCTGGGTTGCCTCCCCGTGTGGAATCCTCGCTCTGGGGCAGCCCATGTCAAGTTCATAGTTACATAGTATTTGAGGTTGAATAAAGACATACATCCATCAAGTTCAACCTATTGGATCAAGTCCAACCTATTGACTTGGATTCCACACATTTCCCAGTTTTTACAACTTTATAAAGACTGACACCTTGACATGTAGTAGGTCAGTGGGAGGAAAAATGTCCCAGGATAGGTGGGGGGCCTGGCAAGTGCAGGAACCCCTCGGGCAACTTGAACCGGAGGCCGCCCATTCCCTGTCTATGGCGGACAGCTTGGCTTAGAAACTGCTCGTTCTATGGCGGACACCTTGGCTTGGCAACTGCCTATTTATTACTGTGGGGGACAGGATGACCCAGAGGCTGCCTGGCTACTACTATGGGGGACAGCTTGACTCCGAAGCTTCCTACTTACTACTCTGGGGGACAGCTTGACTCCGAGGCTGCCTGTTTATTACTATGGGGGACAGGATGACCCCGAAGCTGCCTGTTTACTACTGTGGGGGACAGCTTGACTCCGAGGCTTCCTATTTACTAATCTGGGGAATAGCTTGACTCTGAGGTTGCCTATTCATTACTATGGGGTACCTCTTGCCTGCGAGGCTCCCACTTCACTACTATGGGGGACAGCCTGACTCCGAGGCTCCTAATTCTCTACTGGGGGGGCAGCTTGACCCTGATGCTCCCTATTCACTACTGTGGGGGACAGCTTGACTCCAAGGCTGCCCATTCACTACTATGGGGGACAGCCTGACTCCAAGGCTGCCTATTTACTACTATGGGGGACCGCTTGACTAGGAGGTTCTCTATTCACTACTATGGGGGACAGCTTGACTCCAAGGCTCCCTATTCACTATTATAGGGACAGCTTGACTCCAAGGCTCCCCATTCACTACTATAGGGACAGCTTGACTCCAAGGCTCCCTATTCACTACTATAGGGACAGCTTGACTCCAAGGCTCCTATTCACTACTATGGGAGACAGCTTGTCTCCGAGGCTCCCCATTTACTACTATGGGGGACAGCTTGTCTCCGAGGCTCCCCATTCACTACTATGGGGGACAGCTTGTCTCCCAGGCTCCCCATTCACTACTTAGGGGGACAGCTTGACTCAGAGGCTCCCTTTTCACTACTATGGGAGATAGCCTGGACCAGTGGCTCTCTATTCACTACTATGATGGACAACTTGACCTGGAGGCAGCCCATTTACTCTTAAGGCTGACAGCTTGTCCTAATGGCCAACTATTCACTTCTGTGATGGATAGCATGGCCTGTAGGCTGTGCTTCCATTTTTTAGGGAAGGGGGAGGACATGGATTCACCAATGACCCTATTCTGCTTGGCTACACCCATTAAACCACACCGACTTAGCCACAGCTACATCCCGCCCTAAAGATAGCCCATAGTGCTCTGGGAGTTCTTTGTTTTGTATAAAATATGTATTTCTCACACAGGCTGGGTGTACACTTACAACATTTTTAAAACGTATAAACCAGCAAATAAATGAAATAGACCCGAAGCAATCGTCTCATGGCAGCCCCTGCCTCATACAGCCACACTGGAGATCTCAGCCAATAGGGTGTCGAGTTCACCCTCTGCGGCAAAGGTTTTTCTCTCCGTCTTGTTTCCCGCCTACCGCTCTCAGCCAATCAGCTGCGACCGTGGCCGAGCCCTTGGCCCTAACCAACGCACCGGAAATGGGCGTGCCCGGAGTCGAATTCCACCGTCATCAACAGCCAATGGGTGGCGACCATGCCCGAGTGGCGCATGCGCACCGCGGTGGTTCCATTCACAGAAATACGCAGCCACCTGGGAGCGTGGAGGGGGAAGTAGCGAGGCTTCGTGTGCGCGCTGACGTCAGTAGCCGGCGGAGACCGAGACCGAGACCGGTGCGCACGTGACCTCCCTCAGAGCCAGCAGCGACCATGGGAGACGGAGAGAAGCTCAACATAGACTCCATCATTCAGCGGCTGCTGGAGGGTGAGTTACCGGCCGCGGGGTGTGAAGGGGAGGCGGCGTGGCCTAGTAGGTGTCCCTTATAGACGCCTCCCTGCTCTGTGTGAGCGTCTGTAAAGGGAGGGCATAGGCCGCTTGTGTT
>NW_017307395.1:239622-259581 GCF_000935625.1 Nanorana parkeri | reverse complement strand
TACTGTATATAGGTGCCTAGGTATAATGGGGGGGTTAATCAAAATATGGAGCCGTTGCCCATGGCAACCAATCAGCTTCTCTCTTCAGTCTGTTTAGTTAAGCTATGAAAATGCAAGGTGGATGCTGATTTGTTGCTGTGTACAGCTCCAGGTTTTGTTTTCTCCAGTTTTGATAAATTCCCCTCATTGTGTAGGGTGTAAAGGTCCTCATGTAGGTGCCTGGGTGTTATGTACACAATATGCATAGATCTCTATGGGTACCTATGCAATGTATTGCTGCCCATGCTATAATGTTGGTATTGCACACATGCCTCTACAGGTGACTGTCTAATGTTTAAAGAGGGAGTGGAGGGTGTAGCTGACTTGTGATATACATGCATCTCAATAGCTGACTGTGTATTGTATAGAGAGCTATAAGGGGCAGGGCATAGCTGCCTTATACTATACATAAATCTCTATAGGTGACTCTACATATTACATTCTATAGGGGAGCCCGCGGCTTGTATGTTGGTTTATGTCTCCTTAGACTTCTCCCTGCTGCATCTGATTATACAGAGGTCTATAGGGGAGGCCCTAGGATGTGCATGTTAGTATATATCTCTAGAAGAAACTACGGTGGAGTCCCTGTCTTTGTGTACACCTTGTTCTGTCACTGTGTGGCTGTATAGGGCCATATGTTAGATCGTGGCTTGCATAGGGTATATATCTATAGGTGGCTGTATAGTGATTTATAGGGATAGCAATGCCATCTTTATATGCTGCTGGCTTTATAGAGATTTTGTAGGGTGGATAGTTTTCTGAATATCCCATTCTGTGATTCTCTATAGGATCCCATCTTTGTAGATGATAGGAGCTTGTAGATACCACTCTATGTATTTCTATGGAGGCTAGTAGCTTGTGTTTTGTCCTATTTTATATGTCTCTATAGAAATCTAGAGTGCATATCTTCTATAGGTGCCCATATTACATTTTGGATATCTCTCTAGGTTAGAGAGCGGCTTGTGTATCCCATTCTACAGGTCCCTGTGTGATTCTAGGATATGTAGCGGCCTGTCTATACTATCCTTTAGGTGACCGGTCTCTCTATTATTTATTATTATTTATTATATAGGATTTGTATAGCACCAACAGTTTGTGCAGCGCTTTACAATATAAGGAAGACATTACAATTCAAGACATCATGGTAAGGAGGGCCTATAAAAACCTATAAGGTACAGTGGTGTGCTTATTCCATTCTATAGGTACCTGGGTGGCTCTGTAGAGAGCTGCAGGAAATCTTTTATAATGTGTTGGATAGCTAGATTTCCCCATATCTACATTTTATTTTATGTAGCTTTTGTCCTATTTTATATGTCTCTATAGAAATCTAGAGTGCATATCTTCTATAGGTGCCCATATTACATTTTGGATATCTCTCTAGGTTAGAGAGCGGCTTGTGTATCCCATTCTACAGGTCCCTGTGTGATTCTAGGATATGTAGCGGCCTGTCTATACTATCCTTTAGGTGACCGGTCTCTCTATTATTTATTATTATTTATTATATAGGATTTGTATAGCACCAACAGTTTGTGCAGCGCTTTACAATATAAGGAAGACATTACAATTCAAGACATCATGGTAAGGAGGGCCTATAAAAACCTATAAGGTACAGTGGTGTGCTTATTCCATTCTATAGGTACCTGGGTGGCTCTGTAGAGAGCTGCAGGAAATCTTTTATAATGTGTTGGATAGCTAGATTTCCCCATATCTACATTTTATTTTATGTAGCTGTATAGGGAAGTGATAGCTTGTAATAGCCAGCCCTCTTGTATCGCTCTGTAGGGAAGGTGACCTTGTATGATCATATATAGGTGACTTGAGCCTGTCTCTAGGGCAGGGGTCAGCAACCTTTTACACACCGAGTGCTATTTTTGCAACCATCAGACAACCGAGTGCCATTGAACAATAGTGCACCATGGTATTAGCAAATTTCAGTTTTTGTACTCATAGTTGTACTGCTAATAATAAGTTAAACTCACTAATTATTTGAATGTGTTTATCTTGCCGTTAGCAGCACAACTGTAAGTGAAAACATTTTATAACTATTGCACACACAAAATATATTTACATGTACTAAAAAAGTAAACTGGACTTACAGTTTTAGTGTGATCCCTGTTTCTGTATTATCTTAAAACTAGACCAGCCCAGACGCTGCACTTTCATAAAACACAGGTTTTTTACATACCTGATGCCCGGCAGACCTCAGTCCAGCACCAGCGCACGGCGGACCTCAGTCCAGCACCAGCGCACGGCGGACCTCAGTCCAGCACCAGCGCACGGCGGACCTCAGTCCAGCACCAGCGCACGGCGGACCTCAGTCCAGCACCAGCGCACGGCGGACCTCAGTCCAGCACCAGCGCACGGCGGACCTCAGTCCAGCACCAGCGCACGGCGGACCTCAGTCCAGCACCAGCGCACGGCGGACCTCTGTGCGGTTCCGCGCACGAACGTCAACTGGTCACGTCAGGGAGGTGGGTGGGACTTCAATCTGACAGCTGGCTCGAGCAAGCTCTCAAATGCAAAAAAAATAGTTTGCGTGCCAGCCGATGTGGCCTCGCGTGCCGGGGGTTGCCGACCCCTGCTCTAGGAGATGGGATACATTATGCTTTGTCTTCAACCGTAATGGCTGTATTAAGGGTTGTGGAAGGGATGATGTTTCCATGCAGGGGTCTATATGGGTGATTATAGTCACCCTCCTGTATACTTTATGTATCTGATGTGTCTTTAGAAGCCTCCCTGAGCTGAGCAGATATATTCTGTCTGCTTGTTTGTGTCCCTGTTGGCTGCTGCTATGGATATTTCTATAGGGGACTAGTATACTGCCGGAGGGCTTGTGTACACAGGCATTTGTTCCTGAACGGCTTTTCTTCTCCGTATGAGTCAAAGGATGATGTAAATGCTGCTTGATGGAAGTGGAAAGCTAATGTATATTAAAGCAACAAAAACAAACTGACTTGTTCCTATTCCTGATGGTGGAAGATGTAGCGTTCTGCGTGTGTCCATATTTACGTATATCTGCATATTGGATACAGCTACTAATAGAACTCTTGCCCCTTTTATAAATTACGAAGTAGGTCCAGGGAGTTTATTATTTTAAGTTACATTCTTCCACAATGACCTAGTAGACTTTTACTGCTTGTTCACTCTCGATGCTTTCCAATAGCAAGCACCATCAATTCAATGGATTCTAATCACCGGCTTTCACATAATTGCAGTTTTAGTTTTCAAAAAAAGCGCAGCGGCATACATTTATTTTGCTTTGGAACGTGTCAAATGTGTGCAATTTAAAAATGCCAGACAAGCACCCTGAATGCAGTGTGAACAAGTCCTTGGTAATAATTTTATGAAGGTGAATCATCAGATTTGTTATGGCTCTCTACTTTACGGATTTAGATGTACACTGATCAGCCATAACATGGTGACCACCCGCCTAACTTTGAGTAGGTCCCCCTTTTCCTGACCCGGCGAGGCATGGACTCCACTACACCACGGAAGATATGCTGTGGTGTCTGGCACCAAGCCGTCGGTAGCAGATCCTGAAAGTTGTGAGGTGGGGCCTCCATGGACCAGACTTGTTTTTCCAGCAAATCCCACAGATGATCAATCGGACTGAGATCTTGAGAATTTGGAGGCTAAGTCAACACCTCAGACTCATTGTGTTCCTCAAACCATATTTGCGGTGTGGCAGGGCGCATTATCCTGCTGAAAGAGGCCACTGCCATCAGGGAATAATGTTTCCATGAATGGGTGGACTTGGTCAGTAACAATGTTTAGGTTGGTGGTTCGTGTCCGAGTAACATCCACATGAATGGCAGGACCCGAGGTTTCCCTGCCCATTACATCGCACTACCTCCACCAGCTTTCCTTTTTCCATAGTGCATCCTGTTGCCATCTCTTCCCCAGGTAAGTGACACACACAGCCATCCACATGATGTAAAAGAGAATGTGATTCAGCAGACCAGGCCACCTTCTTCCATTGCCGTGGTGCACACGGGTCAGCATGGACACCCTGACTGGTCTGCGGCTACACAGTCCCATATACTACAAACTGCGATGCTCTGTGTGTGTTCAGACTCCGTTCTATCAGAACCAACATGAACATTTTCGGCAATATGAGTTACAGTATTTCTTCTATTGGATCGGACTACACGGGTCAGACTTCCCTCTGCACATCTATCAATGAGCCTTGGCCACCCATGACCCTGTCAGCAGTTGACGACAGGTTTTCCATCCTTGGACCACTTCTGGTCACAGGGATACTTGGTGGAAGCCTCGTTGGAGTTGATGTGTAAAGACTGGAGCGGAGAAAATAGAGCTTGTTGACCCTATTACTCAGCTGGCTAGCACCAGGAAACTGAAACGAGATCTTCGGTTGGTTTCACTTTGTACTTTAGTTTTTTTTTTTGGTTCTATTCCAGTCTTATGCATAACCTCTTGCAATACAATTCTGCCAAATGACATATTATAGATGACTGGGCTGAGCCTATATTTTGGGTGTGGGTGCGCTCGAGTCCTGGCTGGTGGTATGAGGAGACGTCACTAATCTTGTATCTGGGGCCGTGCGAAAGGCAATGGATATGGCTGACACAGGTGATGAGGATTTGCTATTCTGCCAACGGCTAACCATCCTGAAATTAGAGCGCGCAGCTTTGGAGGAGACGTGTGATGACAGTTTGTAAAAGCAAATAAAGAATTATATATAGATATAGTGTATATGTACATATTCTAGAAGTGATCGGTATTCAGGGAGCAGGCATGTGGAGGAGGCGCACAGACATTTTAGTAATGGTGATAAGTAAATAGTATGTTGCCATTTGTCTATCCTTTTTTGTTTTTTATGCTTGTGCATAGTCTAAGTAACCTGAACAGAATGACAAATGGCGTGCTAAAGCGCTGGGAAGGGAGTTTATGAAGACTGGAGCAGCTGCCCATGGCAACCAATCCGCTGCTAGCCTTCATTTACAATGTTTAACTGTACAAACTAAACAGAAGCTGATTGGTTGCCATGGACTGCCACTCCCAATTTCCTGTCTGCTCCAGTTTTGATCTCTTTTTTTTGTATATCAAAACATTTACTGTTTTGGTTTAGTAAAATACTTGTCTTTGCCTCAGTACTGCCAATCTCCTGCAGCCACTTCTATCCACGCACTCCAGTGACTGCTGCATGATGTTTCTCCGGTGGTGAACAGTGGCCCATGTCTGTGCAGTATGCATTAGTATTCTCTCTAGAAGCCCAGGTGACGACACAAAAAAGCAGTTGAGACGGGGACAGTGTTACCCTATAACACGAAGTGCCTGAGCTAAAATTTACTCTGTAGCAGCCATTCTTAACCAGGGTGCATTGATGTGCCTCAAAAATTTGTGGTAGGACTGATGTAAAGGGGTCTCCTGATGTGAGAGTGTGGAGTTCTGATGTGAAGTGGCGCTCCTGATGTTTGGGGGACGTTACTGGTGCGACGGGTGAGGAAATCTTGACGTAAAGGGGGGGAAATGCACTTCTTCTGCATGGAGCTACCCCTTGACATTTTACATTTCAGTTTGGGGTGCCTCGAGATTTTGCATATTTTTAAAGGATTCTGTGACTAAAAGAAGGCTGGGGAAACACTGCTCTTGCTCTGTAGGGAGCCGTTTGTTCTACTGTTTAGCAGTCATTAGTTACTCCTAACAATTAAATGACTGAGCTACCAAAATAAATCTGTGCATCTGCTACCCGATCATCTGACTGCCAGCAAGTTGTTTAATCTCAGTAGCACCAGATTAAAATTGCTCATGTAGCTTAGCTCTGTGTGTCACAATGCAAAATGAACACGGTAAAGTTTCCAGTGTTTGTGTACCCAAAGGGCCCATTTACACGAACAACATCCGTTCTGATCTGTGGGGATCCATTAACATGGGTCTGTTTATATCCAATTACCTGTAACGTAAATGGACACAGCTGTTGACATCGGCCTGCCCACAGATTAACCTTGAGCTTCTGATTAGATCTGGCAGAGTGAAGGGGGGGCTATTGACATGCGTGCTGCTATAATGTATGCACTGCATTGTGGTGCTGCTGATAGTAGTAGGTGACCCATCAGCACTGCAATGCACATACTGATTTGGTCATGCCCTGCCAATAAGAATGTCATATTGGAACTACAACCTCTTATCCCTTCTAGTCGGTGAAGGCGCCATCTTGGCCTCTCTTTGGATTGCTGTTGCCGTGGTGCTGCACCTATGATCAGTTATGACGCCAGCCACTTGAGGGCTTAAAGGAGAACTATGAGGTTTGGGCTTTTCCCCATAGTTCTCCTAAGGGTAACGGGAGGACACAAACTAGCGCACTCCCGTCACCCTAAGCTCGGTATACCGTGAGCAGCTCGCGGTATATTGAGACGCCGCAGCTCAAACGGATCCCCACAATTGTCTGGATCCACCCAGCTGCGTGAGTGACAGCTGGCTCTGCCTATCTAGAGGCAGAGCCAGCTGTACCCGCCCCCTCCCCTGTCCTTTCCGCCAGTCAGCGCTGGAGGAGGGGGTAATCCAGCCCCTCCCCTGTCACGGCTCTCTGCAGTGACAGGATCAAGAAGTGAACGCCGGTATGTGTTCGCTCACCTCCCGATCTCCTGAGCCGACCTGTGACAGTCTCATTGTCACAGGTGGGCTCAGATTATGAGGCTGAGTGAAAAGCACTCACCTCATAAATTCTCTAAAGTTCGGTTGAGAGCTGAAATAAGCACACACAACCATGACAGTTGGCATGCTTTAAGGGCACATTCACACCACATCATCTCCAGACCAGACTATTTCCAGAACCAAAACGCATCCTAATGTATCCCTAGGCCTCTGTTCCCACCAGTGCAGTCTGTTCCAGACCAAAAAATGCTGCAAGTCTCATTTTGTCCGGTCTGGAATGCACTGGAACTGTGGGCAGGTTCACACCATTTTTCCAGATCTGGTCCAGAAAATGGTGTAAATCTGCCCTAAAAGCTACTGATTTGGGAGACCTTTTAACTGGTGGGTGAAGTTTGAACACAACGCATGGTGTGATGGGGCTTTAAAATGGCCAGGAGATGTTTATGATGCATGAGAAAAAGTAATGGCTTTTGGCTTTTTTTTTGATCTTGGGATTATTTCCTTATCTTATCTCCAGCTTTTTCCTCGGCTCATATTCTGGTTCAGAGTCTATGATGCAGCTCCTCGGAATGTGGAAGAAAGAGCATTTTAGCTGTGTGCAGGGAAAACACTGTCTTTGGGGGCACAGCCTGTAATTTGTGTTTTGCCTCCCATCTGTGGAAGATGTTTCTGTAATTAGCGTTGTCTCTGTTGCTGATACTATTTGTGACTTTGCTTGTAAAGTCATCACATAATGTTCTGTGATATACCGGTAAGGTCACAGTCTTTGAGGAACTTTGCTGGTGCTTTACCCCGGGACAGGTAACTGACCTGTATATACACTGAATACCTATAGAAAGCAGAACAAAAGAGGTGGCCCTTAGCAGCATGTCAGAATAAATAGTGGTAGCTTGGCATAGCAGGGGGGCCCCCCCTCCCATTCTGACGGGTACTTGCTCCATTCCCCCCCATTCACTTCACTGTGAGAGCTTGCTCACTCTGGTGTGGTAGCCTTCCATTCCCCCCCTACTTTCTCTGGTGTAGGTGCCCCCCCCTGCTCACTTTGGCATGGTGGCCTAGCCCTCCCCTGTTCTCCCCCCACCACTCCTTGCTCACTCTGGCATGGGAGGCTTTCACTATTCCCCTTTGCCTGCTTCACTGCGGGAACCCCCCCCAAATCTTGCTCGCTCTGGCCTTCGCTCAATGCGTTACAGCAAGGCAGGCAATGATCTCCCCAGTGGTGGATTATAGGTGGGAAAAACTGGACAAGATCTGAAGTCTTCTCGACTGCCCAGAGCAAACAGAATTTCGACTGGACATCCATATACAAACTTTTTTTGTTGCAGAGTTTTATTATGCTTACAGAGCATCTTTCACCAGAGCAAAAATCTGTTTTGTTTTTCTCGTGTGTCTCTCTTAGTGACACTAAACCCAGGAGTGAAATCCTTAAAATGCATTAACCTGAAATATTAATAAAAACATAATCTTATTTGTGTATCACTCGGCTGCAGATCCTCCAATCATCTCAATTGGTGCTTACACTGTCCTTCCTTCTGGAGGGGGGCTACCTTTGTTCCCTGTGAGTGTTGTAGTCACCGCTCCAAGCTCCCCCCCCCGGGATGGACTACAATCTCAATACAAATCGGTAAACTAAACATGAGATTGTAGTCCATCCTGGGAGTGAGCTTGGAGCGGTGACTACAACACTCACAGGGAACAAAGGTAGCCCCCCTCCAGAAGGAAGGACAGTGTAAGCACCAATTGAGATGATTGGAGGATCTGCAGCCGAGTGATACACAAATAATATACATTGTTCATAGTGACGTAAAGTGTTTTTTGTGTTTTTTTTGCCCTGTCACAATCCTGCTGTAGTGACTTCTTGATTCGATCATCTTTTTCCCTTACTGTCCTTTTAGCTGTCCCTCCAGCGCTGGTGCGGGTCTCTGATCCAGCACTGACTCCTCTGTCCTCCCCTCTGCTCCTCTGCTGTCACACGGTGTCGTGCGGGTCTCTGATCCATAGACTTACCTTGTGTCTCATCTCCCGGCCAAACATCTGAAGTGCGCTTGCACCAAGATCCTTTGTGGCTGCCCGAGACTCTTCAGATGTTTAGACGGGAGCGCGCGGCAAAGACACGGGTAATTTAAACCCTTTTTTTTTTTTTTTTGCTTGCATATTCTCCTTGCTAGCCTTGTATATATGCAAAAACCACTGAGGGTTTAATAACCCTTTTAAGGTATTGGAATGCATTTTTAAGATTTAATCTCCTGAGTTTAGTGTCCCTTTAAGGCCTGTGCACACATGCAGAGTCATGTTTTCCTGGTAATATTGGCTTCAATAAACAGATCGGGGTAATGTACGTCCTTCACCTTTTTGGTAGCAACACTGTACGCTTCATTACATCAGCAGATGTTCTACACGGACCTCTCCCATCACCCGCACCTTCTGGATAATTCCCACCAGACCGCCACCTTTTGTGAGCTGCGTCTGATAATCTCCGTGCCTCTTCCGCACGCTTGTAAATCTGATGTCACTGATCTGCCCATTAATGGGTGTATCTGCTCTAATCTCTGCCTGGCTGTTGGTGTTTGCCGTTGCCGGGGTTGTGAGGCCGACGTTCCTGCGGTTATACTGGTTTGTTTGCTTTCTCCTGTCGCGGACATGTGCTGTCAGGGTGCACTTGTATCGTCACGCTTATGCCAGCGAGGTCTGGTCTTGTTTATTTCAGGTTGAGCTTGGGGTGGGGGGTTTCCTAATGTTTGACTTTCACCGATTTTTTGATTCAGATCCGTTTTAGTTGGGAAATCATCTTCTCCAATATTGTAATGTGTAACTGCAGAATAGTCTTTGATTTGACTTGAACTTTTACTTTTGCTTTTTTTTTTTTTCTTTAATTTATCGGTTAGACTTAAACTAAAAAAAACAAAAGCTTCACCTGGGTCATTACTTGATCTTGAAGGCTGGATTAGCATCCCTGGTTGAGGACTACTAAGCCGATACCAGTGATGGTAGTTATGAGTCTTTTGGTTGGTGAGGTTCTTGTTGAGCTGGATGGGAGGAGAGGGCATAGGGGTTGGTAAATTCAACAGTTCTAATTCGTATTGGTGGAAATCACTAGTCCTAACAGCGACATCCCAATGGGTCACACCATCAGATAGTGGGGTGTCAGTCATTTTGGTGTCATGCCCCTGATCACTTGTTTGCCTGATGATGAAGGGGATCCTGTGAGACCCCAAAACATTGTACTTAGTGTTTGACTATGCAACATGTCCGTGAATAAATAGACGTACTGGATTTGCCTTGGAGTGCCAGTGTCCATTTTTCTCTAGTCACCTTCCAGGACAGCATTAGAGAGGCTCCTCCCACCGGAAACAGGAAACACATCACCCACACCTAGAATAAAGAGTCCCAGCCTAGCACACTTCAGTTATTTTTGTGTTTCCTCCGGCCGAGCGAATAAATAGACGTACTGGATTTGCCTTGGAGTGCCGGTGTCCATTTTTCTACTTGTATACTTTGACGGGAGCCACCCGTTGCACCCACCTCTTATCTGATGGAACAGCGGTTCCGAGTGCGATGTGTATATGGACTGTATTCTTCTCTTTGCCGGTGTTCTATCTAAAGTTCCAACTTATCGAGTTCTCCAACTGCCTGACTTCTGGTTTAGTTAGAACTAAGAGGTTTGACCAAGAAAGCTCTTCTGCACGAGCGTACCTCATTGCTGTGGTGTATGTGTATAGGGCAATGCCACGGCTGGCACTCTTGCAGAAGAGCTTTCTTGGTCAAACCTCTTAGTTCTAACTAAACCGGAAGTCAGGCAGTTGGAGAACTCGATAAATTGGAACTTTAGATCACCGCCACCTCGCAAAGATGGCCGCTGATGGCTAAGTGCGCGTGACATTACACGCAATGCGTAATGACATCTCAGCGGGTGACGCCTGTCCTGGGGACACCTCTGCTAACTTGACATTGATTGCTACATGTACTCGCTCAACGCCATACATGCAACTCCTTGCAGATGAGGCTTTTCATTTCCTCGTCTGCCCTCTTCCCCAGCTGCCTGTTCACGACTTGACTGTTTTGGGCTAATGTGGCTGGATAGACCTGCTTTTTATAAACCTAACCCATGATCTTGTTTGATTCCTGAGTTGTTAGTCACCCAGATTATATTCTTGGTGTTCTTGCATGATGGTGATCTGTGCATAGCTGGAGGAAATGACTTCCGCAGGTTAAATCAACAATAACATCCTTGTTAATGGAATAAAGGCTGTTGTTGCCACAGTTCAGTGTTTGTGCCGGCATGGGGGGGGTTCCCCCTTTTTCTTTATCTTTACCCTTTTCACAAGGAGGAAGTGAGGGGAATATCCATAAGCTGAGATGTCACCAGAAATGGAGTAAATATTCCAATGGCGGACACTGGTTCTGCTGACGGCTAGGGGGGAATGTTTGCTTTGTAACCATTTCCTCACACTTCCTTTTGTGGGCCTATAGGATGGGAACGAAAGAGAAATCTTCCCAGCGGGACGTATATCGCAACATGAGGGTTTAACCATTCCCATCTCTTTCCAAATTGGGGTGGAGAGTTTTGGCTTTAGATCTGCTTTGCCTTTTGCAGAGAGAAATGTGTAAAAACATGAATTGTGTTGTCCTCGCCTATTCCTTTTTTAGGTCGAACAACTCGGCATTTCTTGGTGCTGAAATAGGCCAGCCCTGATTTCTTGGTCTGTGCACATAGGATGGGAAGGAAGTCACCGATCTGTCTGGAGTCTTGGAAACTGAACTTTGCATAGAGAGCTTACTATCTATATTCAATCAGTTTACTCGAGTACTGCAACTCCAGAATGGACCGTTATACATTCTATTTTTTTTGGTAAAGCTGCAACTTTTTTTTTATCCCAAGTTGTGGTATTTGCCGGTGGATTCTCCTATTTTATTTTTTTATTTTTGAACCGCTCACCCATTGTATTGGCTGCTGAGATTCAGATGCTTGATCAATCCTAGACAGATTGGTGGTTGTCCCAGTAATAAGTGGCATAGGCTCTTTAGGAACCTGCTTGCAGATAACTGACTGGAAGTAGGTTGCATGGAAGAAGATTTCAGCTTCAACAGTCACAGGTTTTTCCCCAGATCGTTTATTGCTCTTGAAACCAGGAGAGATGGCAATCAAAGCTTTGTACTTTTTTTTTATATCGTAGGTTGTCAATTTAAATGTATTCCTTGACCATTGATTGTCTTCCAGTGAAAGGATGCCGTCCGGGGAAGAATGTTCAGTTGTCGGAGAACGAGATCAGAGGGCTGTGTCTGAAGTCTCGTGAGATCTTCCTGAGTCAACCCATCCTTCTGGAGCTGGAGGCCCCGCTGAAGATCTGTGGTGAGTGTCAGAGGTCCCCTCATCTTGTGGTTGAACGACTGCTCGTGTCTATTGCACAGGACGCATTGCTCTAACTGGGTAAATTCATTGTTTTGCATTGGTCCTCTTGTCTACATTGGGGATCCGGGTGCTAAGAAAGAGGCTCTTGGATGAGTCTTGGGGACTGAATCCACACAAATTGCATCTTGTAACATGGATGGATTCATCTCATCTGTTTCCATATGTCGTGGTGGGCAAATCCATGTGGACATTAGGAGCTGGTGGTTCTAGCCAGGGATGGTGTGCCTTCAGTGACTACTCCGGAAGGCTCACAAGTTTTCATAGTTACCTGGCTCCTAGGATTTGGCCCATCTCCCTTGTATATAATACAGGAAGTAGTGTTATACATGTTAAGTTTCCATTTGTCCCGCTGACTACAGTCACCAGAACTGAAAGTGTGAGAAATCCACAAATGTGGGTTGTCGCTACAAGAATAAAAGGAATGCATCTAGTGGGTACATTTGTGCTGGTTACCAGGTACGTAAGACTTTCACTTTGTGTACAGCACAGGAAGTGGAGTCATCTTCTCAATGGGACACTGACAACAAAGATGGGACTTCCTAACAGTTTTGATGCTTACCAGAGCCCCCCCCCTGGATTTGGCTATCTCCAGGGTCACCTGGCATTGCTGACATCTGGAGGTTGGCAATTTCATATTAATGACTTCAGGATCGCTGCGAAGGTCTGAGGCATGCTAGTAATGGCTTGCATGCCATGTATCCAATGTAAAGCTCTGTGTGTGTGTGATGGACTGTCTTCACCTTTTTTAAAAAGAATTCCGGGGGAAATTAATGACTCTTGCAGTGGTGTTACCCCTGCACTGCAAGGGTTAAGTGCTCATTTTGCTCTAGGGCTGAAAATAAATATTTACTCGTCCGATCCTCGGGGCTGGCTTGCTGTTAGACCGGTCCTTCCAGCCTCACTGGCCCCTCTGCTGCTGCAGTCGAAGGTCCCCGAGTCATCGCATCTTATACGCAGTGTATTAGATGCGAGAATGCCAAGGACCATGCCATCGCTGTAGTGGAGAGAGTGCTGTTGCAGCCGGCTGGCTCTGAGCGGGCGAGTATAACTTTTTTCTTAATCTTTCTCATAGTTGTGCTTCAAATGTGGCATAGGGATCACTGATGTGCTTCACGCATAAGTGCCAATCACATCATATGTGATCCTAATACAAATGTTCAGAATCTGTGGGTAAAGGATCCCAAAGAGTTAAAATGGTGAATGAAAAGGACATGTGATTAGCTGTAATGGATGGCTGATCTTATCGGGTCTTTTTTTTTTTTTTTAAATGGAATAGTACTTTAAATTGTGGCTGTGCGTGTGGATAGGAATTGATGTGTTATCTCTCTTCCTCCCCCAGGTGATGTACATGGACAGTATTATGATCTGTTACGATTGTTTGAGTATGGCGGCTTTCCCCCGGAGAGTAACTACCTGTTCCTGGGTGACTATGTGGACCGTGGCAAGCAGTCTCTGGAAACCATTTGCCTGTTGTTGGCATACAAGATTAAATACCCAGAAAACTTCTTCTTGCTGCGTGGAAATCATGAGTGTGCCAGCATCAACCGTATCTATGGGTTCTACGATGAATGTAAGTACAGAACACCAGTCGGGGGGCTGCCATTGTTCATGGGGGGGTCACAGCGTAAATACACCGTAAATACACCGTAAGCTGTTTAATTTTGTCTTGTGGGATGCACTGACTGACTTTCCTTTCTTTAAAGGAAACCTGAGAGAAACAGATGGCGTCATGGCTTCTTTATCTGCAATTACTAGTTACCGGCTGTCATGTCGTCTAGTTTTAATATTTTGAATTCCTAGACACTTTTGTACATGTTCTGGAACATTGACTCCCAAGTATTGAAGCAAGTTAGTTGGAAACGCAGCCAGGCAACTAGCATTTACTGTTGGGGGGAAAAGTCATGTTAAAGCTGAACTCCAGGCGAACAGCTGAATGAGCACAGATATACCTGCCAGGGGATTTGTCTATACAGTCCTGAAATGTGTACAGCCCTGTCTGGCAGAGCAGGAGACAGGATCTGTGCTGCTGTTCAATAGGAGCAGGACTCTGGCATCTGTGCCCAACAAAAAGTAGGTGGAGGGCGAAGGAGTAGTCACCGGTATTGCCCATGGTGTTTCTGATGCTTCCTCAATTATGGATTTGCCATCCTTTTGTTCTACACTCTCGTGTGGAGGCGGCTGTTGTGGTGATGCACGGATTTGCATCCCCATGTCAGTCTCCAGGAAGGAGAGCAGCAGAGACATCAATAAATCTCACCTCATATCTCCTGAGGCAGCCGTTCCTTAGATCTCACGCTGCAGATATATAGCTGAGGCCACAGGCAAGAATTGCCTAGGCACCCGCGTAAATCGGGAAGTGTTTTTATTGAAGTCCTACTGTAAGCCTGTCGGGTACTGTACATGACTTGCTTTGGAATTCAGGTTTTCTTTAACAATCGATTTGGCTCCTTGTGCTGCTTCTATCCCTAATGTGAGTTCTGCTGCCCAGGGACTGTGTGCACTTTAAGGGCTCATTCGGACAGGCATGCAAATCCATAAAATGAACCGATCCCAGAAGGGACAGGTACTGCTTGTATGTAACTGTGCAGCGGCCTGTTCTTCCCTATGGGAGGACACAATTGCACGCGGTCACGCATTCAAACCTGCACATCCGCACGGGTATGGATGCACATGATCTGTGTGCGTGTCTGGAAGAGCCCTACAATGCAATACCCTTTTGATGATTAATACAGAGCTGCATTAACTTTTTGATGTCTGCCTGGAGTTCAGCTTTAACCCCTTCGTGACGGGAGACGTACACTGTACGTCCTGCCACAAAGGGACCAAATGACTCGTCACGTACACTGTATACGTATAGAGGCATTCATTAATGAAAGGGTTAACCTTTTTCAGACACCCGATACCTTAATATCTCTCTCAGATTGTTGGAACGTTCACAAAAACCTTTAGCGACAGCTGAATCCTGAACTGCTGCAGGATCAGTGTCACTAACTTATTATCGGCTGTTCTGACGTTTGCAACAGCCTGATGATAACCAAAAATGTATTAATTTATCAAGCAGTAATTCACAATGACTGCTTGATATAATTAAATAAAAGAGAAATTTTAAAAGTTTTAAAAAAAATAGTAAAGTGTAAAAAAATAAAGGAATGTATTGCTTTTTTTTTTTTTTTTTTTTTTTTTTTTAGCTGTGCTGGTTTTGTAAAAAATACTACAAATCAAAACTGGGAAAAGTGTTAACGTTTTTCCTTTTTAAAAAAAAAAATTAATTTGTCCTAAGTGAGGCGTTAGGGCTACATATTTATCTCACGTGTGTCTATCTGTCCTCTAAAAAACAATATATAATGTGTGGGTGCACTTTGTAAGAAAGTATATTACTGACGTGGAAGAATCACACAGCAAAAATGTCAAGTGTGTCAGTCACTTACAAACAAACTAAAAACAAGCTCAGTCATGAAGGGGTTAAAAGAATATTTGATTCTTGTACTATGAAGATCAGTGGATTGGCTCAGACTTAATGCATTTAGCTCCTGACTTCCAGAATGACTCCCATTTATGTGTTCTTTTCTACTTGCAGGTAAAAGACGGTACAACATCAAGTTGTGGAAGACGTTCACAGATTGTTTTAACTGCTTACCTGTTGCTGCCATCGTAGACGAGAAGATCTTCTGCTGTCATGGAGGTGAGTTACATGCCGCTCATGGAATGCAGCTCTGAGCGGCCTTTTGAGTGAACACAATAGTTTTCCCAGTGTGGGGGAGGGGGAGAATCCAGGATGTTTACCAGCCAGTGCACACCACGGGGTATGTCTCTGCTTCTTGGATCACATTAGAAATACATTTTATCATTTTTAGCAATTATAAGACCTGCTGAACAAAGACTTGTGATGGTCATTTTAAAAAGCAAATTAAAAATATTGTTTTTAGGAACGAAGGCTTGACTTGATATTCTAATATTGGTGTATTAGTATTGTATGATACTGGAGCATTTCATATGCCAGTCTGTATTTCATATTACTATTACAAAAATCACTACTATATCTATTCTGGGTACTGTAGAGCAGGGGTAGGTAAACTCCGGCCCTTTGCCTGTCGTGAACTATAAATCCAACTATAAATCCAATCATGCATCTGCCTGTGGGAGTCTTGTCTGTGGCTGTCCAGGTTTGCAATGCCTCATAGGATTTGTAGTTGCACCACAGCTAAAGGGCCAGCGTCTGCCTACCCCTGCTGTGCTTGGCCAGATTGCTGGGGACACTGGAAATCTTCAGCTGCCTCTGTGCTTAGCTTTTAGTGTGTATCTGCACCTTTTTTTTTAAATAAACTCTGGCTAGTTTTTTTTATTAACCCCTTCAGTGTGGCTACCCCTGCTCTTCAAGGGTTAACTGCTCGTTTTGGTCTTGGGCTGAAAATAAGTCATACTAACTTGCTCCTTGGAGCTGGCTTGCTCTTAAACCAGTCCCTAGATCCCCTCTTCCCCCTCCGCTGCAGTTGTCTAAGGTCCAGTAAACCACCTCCTATAGACCAGGGGTAGCCAATTCTGGTCCTCCAGCTCTGCTATGGTGGAACTACAAATCCCATGAGGCATTGCAAGATTCCCACAGCCATGACTCCTGGCAAGAGATGCATCATGGGATTTGTAGTTTCACCATAGCTGGAGGGCCAGAGTTTAGCTACCCCTGCTATAGACTGTGTATTGGACGCTGAGGGGCTTTCTATTGCTGCAGTGCAGCAGGAGGGAGCGCTGTCCCAGCCACTAGCTGGGAGGTTAGGGTGCGAATTGCTTTATTTTCAGCCGTAGACCAAAATGAGCAATTAACCCTTGCAGTACGTGTAGACCCCCCTGCAAGGGTTAATAAAGATTGCCCAGTGTTTTTTAAGGAGGAATTGGTAACCTGCCTTTTAATCTATGTATTGCTGTGCATGTCCCAGAATGGAAGCTCTGTGAGATTGGGGCCCGCATTATACAGAGGGGCCCTCACGAGGCAGTGTGGCTTCCACATTTGCTGCACATACATGCTACGAACACCTCTGCTTTTTAATACACAGAGTGGGGAATTTATCAAAACTGGAGCAGTCGTTTATTGCAACCAATCGGCTTCTGTCCACCTTTTGGTTAAGCTTTTAAAAGTGAAAGACATTGCCAGGGGCTACTGCTCCAGATTGGGGTTTATATCCCTCCCCACTCCAAAACTAAAGAGCTTTTGGCTCTGGTTGGGGATAATAGTCCTGTTATTTCTTGTTGCACATAGCTAGGCATGACACATCAGGCGCGTATCCCTAAGGCTCTTGGCTGTCTGCATTCACCTCCGTTCAGTTACCAAGAACGCTATGAATTGCCTCTGGCATACATCTAGAAACGTTCCCATCGTGTATTGCAGTTCTGTCCATATTCAAAGGTTACGTCTGCGCACAGGGAAATGACTAACTGGTGACTCTGCTGGACCTGAAATCCTCATTGCTTACACATACAGCGGCGTGCTTGCAGAATTGTGTACGCTGTATAGTATACAGATCTGGTTTGTGGCCTGCAAGTCTTCAGTCCTAAACTCCATATAAACCCAATCGGTAAAATGTTATGCCATCTTGGTGTGCTCTGCTAGCTGTAGGTTGTACAAACCTCCCCATTGTGTTTTTAAAGCATCTGTAAACCTTGAGCTGCCATTCAGCAATAACCAGAACACCTCCTTTTTAAACCTGTACCTGATTACCAAAAAGTATGCAAGTAGAAGCAGCAACGCAATCAGGGAGCAGAGATTAATGAACAAATCAAAGCCGCACAGTGTCCTAGACCAGTGGTGGCGAACCTATGGCACGCGAGCCCAGGTTCAGGGACCACCAATGGAAATGGATCCGATCGACGCGGATCGCCTCAGTACGCGATCCGGGCCAGTCACAATCAGGCGGCGGCCTCTAAACAGGCAGATTAGACTTTCGCTTCCTCCTCGCTAGGCCCCCGAGTGGCTGTCTAATCTGCCCGTTTAGAGTTCACCGCTGCCTGATTGTGACCGCCCCTCCTACAGAGGCGATCGGGGACGTTCGGACCCCCGGGAGAGCCGCACAACCTTCATCCCCCCCCCCCGCCCCCTGTTGAGAGCAAAACTGTTGTAGTAACAGCAATTCAGGCGTCAGTCAGCAAGAGTGGGCCAGAGGTGTGACTGCTTGTGATACCGTGTGCTATGCCGCTAGATTCAGTCGAGAGTTTACATCGGCCGGAAATGCTACCACAAGAAGCGCCTAGTAGGTAGAAGTTGGTAGTTGTGGTTTTACTACAGCTGGGGTGCTAAGGTTGTCCACCCCTGACATAGGTTTACACTTTATTTTTTGGGGGGTCTCACCCCCTCCCCCTCTACATAAAATCTGATTGCACATGTGTTCCCTCCCCAGGCCTCTCCCCTGATCTTCAGTCAATGGAACAAGTCCGGAGGATACTGCGTCCCACAGATGTACCAGACCAGGGTCTCCTGTGTGACCTCTTGTGGTCCGATCCTGACAAGGATGTGCTCGGCTGGGGAGAAAACGACAGGGGGGTCTCTTTCACTTTTGGGGCTGATGTCGTAGCAAAATTCCTTCACAAGCACGACCTGGATCTCATATGCCGAGCGCATCAGGTGAGAAAAATCCTGATGTACAAATAGTAATGATGCTCCGAGCAGCTTTAGATTTGATGATCAGAGGTTCTGCACCCAATTACTGCGGTGAATTCGACAACGCTGGCTCCATGATGAGCGTGGATGAAACTCTAATGTGCTCTTTCCAGGTCAGTCCATATGAGCTTGAGTTCACTGGTAGTTGGCAAAGCTGCTCCTCTCATAGGTCAATGTCCATGCAGAAACACAAGTGAGAGCGTGCTGCATGTGTCTGTCTACACAAGCCCACACGCTTGCCCTATGTAAACGGTTCCTTTTGGTTTAAACCCCTTTACCCCCCCCTTCTCAAAAAATCACAACTGCATGCTGATATAAAATCGTAGTGCATCATTAGTTAAACATGTATTTAATTTACTAGTTAATCTACTTCCTGGTTCACTTTGGCACAATGATGTAATTGTGCCAAAGTGTTGCATCCAGGGAAGGTTACATCAGCCGAGCATTGCTGGAAGTCTCATCTGTAATTTCATGAGATCTCGGAAGGTATTTTCCTCCCCTGAGATGATGTGCATGGTCACATGTCCTAGTCACATGTGCCAGAGTTCCAGGAAGTAAAGATCTAGTAACCTGCCCTTAGCAAAAATGGAGAAGAGAAGAGAAATCAGGAATGTAAAGAATAAAAAAAAAGCTGGCAATCTAATCTCTAGATTGTCATCATTGAACATTTCTAAATGAGCCTTTGTGATTTTTAACGATATGGGTAAAGTTCCTTTTTTTTAAAATGGCTTTTCACTTACTGACTTGCACATGTCCTCCTGCAGCTTTTATAAATGACATTTTTGCTCCTCTCCCTTTGTCTTTCTATGACCCTTTCCTGGTGTAGATGGGACCTCTTAAAGGAGCCGAAAGGATAAGTGCACTTTGTTTTAAAGGGCACATACCCTCCGTTTTTTTTTTGTTTTTTTTCCCCCCTTCAGGTTCCCCAGGACTTTTGCTATAATGTGCAAGCATGCTCGGCACAGCCCGTCAGTGATGCATCCACCTGGCTGCAGCTTACTGCTGGGAATGAGTTATATTACTGATAGTTGTGTGGGCTTGGGTGAACTCAAGCCCACACATGCCTAATGTTTAAATACAGATGGCAGACAGGATTGGGTTAATCTGCATGCCCAAAATAAGCTTGATAGAATTCAAATATACAGATATATAATTTTTGGTCATTTTTGCTTTCCATTAGTAACCTGTTTTTTCTCTTTTTAGATTCTAAAGCCTGCTGACAAGAAACTGTTTGCCTACGGAGGTGTGA
>NW_017307395.1:235844-239611 GCF_000935625.1 Nanorana parkeri | reverse complement strand
TCTCGGACTCCTAACATCTCCCTCTCCCGCCCCACTCCCTTCCTTTTAAGATACCTGAGGGGCTCTGAACCTTTGCATTACCTCACACTGACAGAAGGGGGAAGAGATAGGTGCAGATAGAATCTCACGGTGGTGCCTTACAGTGACTATGCTCCAGTGATCTCAGGGTTCCAGTTCGATCTGCAAATAACGGCGAAAAATAACGCAACCCTTGTGTAGGCACTCCGTCGGCATTTCGTCCCGTCTGTGGGTGCAGGCTGGTGCCATGTCCCCTTCTCAATTTGTGATTAGCAATGCTTCGTAGGACCCCCCCCCCCTTCCTCTGACAAGCTGTGTGGCGCACTCGGTGTATGTCATGTGAAATGCTTTCTTTTTATTGTAAATTTTGTTTCTGGCCTATCTGTGTAGTCTCCATCCAACTGCTCTCGCTGCAGGGCATGCTGGGACTCGGGTTCCTTATTGTGAGCCAGTTACTTGACCACTGGTCTATTTTTTTAACCCCTTTTTTGGCTGTGATTACAATGCAAGAGCAAGTCGCAGCTACTGTGCCCATTAGGACAAGGGGTCAGAGTGGTGACATAGTTGCTGAAGCATTTCTCTATAGAGAATTTTTTTTTTTTTTCTTTTGTTGGTGAATATCAAACTATGCAGCCTGCTGAATTTTGTTACATTAAACTGCTGTAAGGCCCTTTGACCCTCGTCCCTCCATTTTAAGGAGATTTAAATCCTCATAAACCGCTTCAGTTCTCTTGCCGATTGTCTATCTCTCTGGGATCTCACTACTGTTTTCTAAAACAAAGGCTAAACCACTTCAGATGCTGGAACCCTCTTCCGCTCAGGCAACTGTAGAGCAGTAAAGGTTTGTCGCTCTTTGGAAATGTATTGGATAAAAACCTCAGGCACTGGCCATATCCAGTATTGAGCTAGTGGGAGGATGCTGCCTCCACGCAGGCTTATTGGAATATATAAAGGTCTTATCGGTTCATGAAGAGCTATGGGGGTGCCATGTGATATTCCTAAGTTCCCGACGAGTTGGGGGGTGACCACCTTCCCGACGAGTTGGGGGGTGACCACCTTCCCGACGAGTTGGGGGGTGACCGGTCAATGTTCTGGGTCAGAATCCGCATTAGTAAAGAATGGTAGTTCCCAAATTCCTTTGAACCAGTCTCTCTAACGGTTTGGGTTCTAGGATGGCCGTACAGTATAGAACATGGATGAGCTTTATCTTGAAGGTGAAACCACTGTAGATGTCTTCAGACTACTGCTGCAGAGCCTTGCACAGATTTGTTGCCTTGTATTGCCAAACATTTCACATATGCTGGACACTCGATCTACCTACACTGCTGCTGGTTTTCCTCTATAAAATTTTTAGTTTCTTTTTAAAACCTTTTTAGTTGGCGGACCAGTTGTTGGGTATTTGACCAAGTGTGAACTTTATGTAAAGAATCATGTATGGACAGTTTGGGGGAAAAAAAGCCCTGTAACGGCACTTGTTTAGTAGAGGAGCTGCAGAGGACGCGTATGGAAGGTAGGTGCTGCCCCCCTAATTGCGTTGTCTACCTGTTCAGGACAGTCTGTCTGCTGATAGCCCTCCATCCGCCCTCCCTGCTGCAGATGTCTACCCTGAGTAAGCTTTGGTGTCAGAGCTCACCTGGGAGATGGCAGTGCCCCCCCACCACCCACACACGATTGGCCTCTCCAGCCCAGTGGTAGTTGCATGCTCCCCCATACTGGAAAGTTCTGATCCATTAGAAAAGCTGAGCAAGGGCTCAGAGTACCAGAGCTGAGTGGTTGTGGAAAACACCTCGTTGGGCTATCAGGAGACCCGGTCATCTTCTCCCGGATAGGCAATTACCGTGTCCCGCCAGAGGTTTTTGTTGCGTCTTTAGAAGTGGGATGCTTACCTCCTGCTTCCTTGAGACGGCCCCCTTTCAGATATGAATACTACAATGGCCGCTCTGGGAAAGTTGGTTGGCCAGAGGTGCCACTGATGAGCTGAAGAGAGAAAAGTGAGCACACGTACAGTTTTACAGCACCCTCTTCTTGGGGTGCAATCATTGAACTCCTGAACCCCCTTATACTAAGACCATGGTACAGGGACTTGTATTTTTGAAGCAGGTATAAAAGGTGATATACAACAAAACCCTTTTCTACTCGGAGGTACAGGGTGCAGAATCTCTCACACATGCCCACTGCAGCATTTTTTTTTTTTTGGAGGTACACGGGTGCAATGTTGATCCCTGAGGCAAGGCATTAACCCTTCTCTCTGCTGGGGGACCACAGCAATGCAGAGATGGCAGTGAAGGGGGGTTGTGTCTGCGCAGGAAATGGTATATTATAGCTCTCCGTTGGTCTCGGTGCTTCCTGTTACAGAAGATTGGAGCACTAACTGGCACTGAGTGCCAACTTTTACCGTAAGTCACCCCACCCCTGTAAGAAGCTGAGCGTGCCTGCTGGGAACAACTGAGGGTGGGAGGAAATGTGTCCTCTTTTTTGTTTTGTTTTCCCCCCACTTAAAAAGCTGAATTGTGGCTTTTTGAGATTTTTATTGTGAATGAAATGAATGTAGAGAAATAATCTGGATTCTTGTCTTTATTTCGGGTAGTGGGGGAGGGGGGAAGCTGGGTCTCGGCAGTGAAAAAGCCGAAGGACTCATTTCGTGTAATTTCTAATGTCACCTGACTGGCTAAACAGACTTGAAAGCTGGGAGAAGTTTTAATTCTAGAAACTGCACAAGTTTCCCTTAAGTATAATAGGAGCGGAGGCTTAAAAAAAAAAAAATGTACCAAAGTAGCATCCAAGACGGGTGCTGTATTTCAGGTGCTGTGGTTGGGTAAAGAGCTCCAATCACATACTCTCCTCTATCCGTCAATTTACAAAAAAAGCCTTGCATTTTTTCTTTTCAGAATGGAAAGCTTTTTGTAAAATAGATGGGGACAGGTATGTGACTGGCTGTCTCTCCCCCTTCTCCATTCACAGAATGTAAAACAATGTGACTGGAGCAGGTGAAGTGCTTCAGTTACATCCCTCCCTCAACTGCTTCTCCATTCACAAAATGCTTTGCATTCTTACTGCTGTAAGGTGTGTGTGTGAGATATATATCTATCACACTTTTTTTTAAAATTTATATACTGTATTTTTTTGCTCGCCCCCCTGAAAAGGCGGGGGAAAAATGTGTCTGCGTCTTATGGAGTGAATTCCCTATTGCCCGACGCTCGGAACATGCAGTTTCAGGCGCCGGGTGATTTTATTTTTTTTTTCCACCCAGAGCAGAGCTAATGTACAGTGGGAGTCGCTGCTCGTTTAATACAAGTGATCTATTTAGATCACTTGTATTAAAACAGAGCGGCTGCGAGTCTGGGGGGGGACCCATGGGATAGGAGCTTACCATAGAGACCCCAGAGCCAGTGGTGTATTTTGGTTTGGGGCTGCCCTAGGCAAGCTGAAACTCAGGCGCGCTGTTTAAGACTTTTTGTGTAACATGTCAGTCGCTGGATACAGCACACAAGCTTTAGACATATTCTGCTATTAGCTTAGCAGGAAAGCTGGTGGTCAACTACGGGGTCTATGGTGGGCTGTGCAGTGTCTTAGGCTGCAGAGCCCACCATTATGGGTGGTCACACATTCCACCGCCAAAAAACTGGGTGAGATTACGTTAAAATGTGTGACCACATGACAGGTCACACATTCTAAGGTAGTCACAAACTTTGATAGAACAGGGACTTCTCTGCCGCCCGACCAGCACTTAGGGGACCCGGCTTCCTCTG
>NW_017307395.1:224804-235775 GCF_000935625.1 Nanorana parkeri | reverse complement strand
TGGAGACATGGGTGCAAGGTTTTTTTTTTGCATTGGGGGTACCCAGTTAATTAAGGGGGCACCCAGATGCTGCCACTTGTGAATGAGTAGGGTACCGCTACTCATTCACTAAAGGGTTCAAATTCGAAGTAAATATACAAACCAAACTTTTAGACAATCCTTTTAATAAAAAAATAAAGTAAAAGGTTCCGTTGATGTAATCCAGCGTCAATCACAATACACCATGCCAGCTGCACAACCATCGTCCGAACACGATGCAAAATGACATTTAGCCTGAAAGTAAACAGATGGGTGGAGCAAGCTCTGATGTCATGGTTTGCTCCGCCCATTTGACATTGTCAGCTGTCAAATACAAGTTAGCATTCAGGAGCTCCCGAATGCCCTTCGAGTCTGTGAGCAGAGGTGTCACAATACTCTTCATATGCAACGAACAAATCGACAATTCGTACAGACTACTGTTCACTAAGTTTGTCTGAAACTAATTGTCTTTCGGACCCGAATCCCAAAAAATTAAATAATGTAAAATCTGAATCAAAACAAATTTATTTATTTTTTTTGCCGGTGCACATGTCTAGATATTATGCTTTTTCTGCAGCCTTTGGTTACCACCCCCTGTGTACAGACAAAAGGGATTTGTTCTAATAAACCAACTCGATGCGTCAGTGCAAAAGTCAAATAAACACAAAACACTTCTGAGAATTTATTACAAAAATAATTTATTTGTACAAAATCAGAAAACCATTAAACAGTACTGTGCAGTTGAGCTGCCAAATCGTGTGTGCATGGGTCCAGTCCACTAGAAACTTTTTCTATTATAAAGGCTGCCACTGGTGATGGAGGTAGAGGAGGCTCTTTAAGGCCCCATTCACATGTAGCGACATACCTTTTGCAGCGGATCGGCGTGGCCGGGATAGCGTGACTTTCGGGGCGACGGTAGCGTGACCTCCGTCGGGCTCCATTAGAAAAAAAGCAAAATCTGCTGCAAGGGTCCTGTAGAAGCGACTTGCGACAGCTCCATTGGCGACTTCTCGCTGCAAAAATGTGCGATAAATCGCTACGTGCGAATGGGGCCTAAAAAGGCAGCCATTGTTTACCTTGCCATGTGGACAGCTTTTCTGCTGATTTAATTGGTTTCAATGCTTTGAGTGGTACAACATAGACAGACGAGGCATTTTCTTAGAAGGTGGCCGGCTATGGTCCCCTCAATAAAGAGAAGACCATTGATAAGTAACATGCATGTTACTTTATTGACCAAACAATTCATTTTAAATGAAATGGGATCAAATTATAGTAGCAAGCCATTCACCAACACTGCACCGGCCTTCCCTATTAAAGTCAGGACAGTTAGGGTGCTCTGCTGGGCCCCTGGGTCGGCAACCCAGGGGGAGTGGTGATGTCTCTTCCACAGCCATGACCATTTCTGGCCTAGAAGTTGGTTGATAGGCCCGGGACCCCCATACGTAGGCGTGCTGGGTATTTTTGATGGCTGGGGAGCATGCAGCTGTGAGAGAGTGTAAGTATATGGCAGGTGAGGAGATGCCCCTTGCGGAGATCCTGTCACTTTGTCTTTCATGGGCTAGGTGACTGTCCCTTTAATGAATCCCCTTCCTAATTCTGACGTGTTACCTGAAATGAACCTTGATAAGTGATCTGGGGGTCAGTGCTGATGGTCAGGTACATGTCAGCATCTGCCTGGCCTGCCTTTATCAGAAAGCTGCCACTGACTCAGACTGCATGTCAGTTTTGGGGGAAATGATGGTAACAGTGATCTTAATAGAGCCGCATTCATGGTCCTGCAGCTAGGGTGCTGACAAGTTTTGTTTGGCTTGGCACACAGATATTGAACTTGCCGGCAGATGTTCTCTTTCTGGTAGGGTCATCATATTGGGACAGGCTCCTGCATGATTAATCTCCTTGGTTCTCATTCCCTGCCTAGTTTCTTATTGCATGATCAGCCAGCAGCACAGCACCATACACAAGAGGAGAGAGCTGGCATTCATCACAGCCGTGTTTGTCTGAAATGGGAAGAAGAAATCCATTGGATCCTTTCCATTAATCCCAGGGCTGGAGCGAGGGGCCGGGCCCTGTCTGGTGAGATCCGTGAAAGAGACCCGAGCCTGCAGAACCGTCGTGTCCTCACACTAGGGAACAAAATGGAGGAACCAAATGTCAGAGAGCAAGTACAGAACACAGTCCTGGCTGAGACGGGAATTCTGGTGAGGTACAAACATAGCTGAATGATTAGGAATCCAAAAAAACAATGCTTGGTCTTTCTTTCCTAAACCCAAGATGCCTTTCCACAGCGGCAATGTACTAAGAATGGAAGGGGGAATTCATAAACATCCAGGTGAAAGAACTGGAGATGCACCGACACTAGTTTTTCGGTAACAGGTGCTGATACTTTGCTTTTGATACTCGCCAATTACGGTGCTTCCACTGGCATGGAGTCAGCTTCCCGGGCAAATCAGGAATCCAGGCAGCATGTCACTACATGTCGCCCGGCTACCTGATTGCCCAGGAAGCCGGCTCTATGTTGTCTGGGAAACTGGCTTCCCAGCCAATCAGCATCGAGCCAGCTTCCTGGGCCATCAGGAAGCTGGGCAGTGAATACTGACTTGCCTCCCTGTTTCCTGATTGGCCGGCTCCATGTTCCCCTCTGACCGGAAGTTCTGGTATTGGAGCATTTGGGCGAGTACGAGTATATCTGCATCCCTAGAAATAACGCTGTAGTATGAAAATCCAAGCTGCCGCTCCTACCCTCAAACACCAATGTACTGGAGATACCAACAGGCGGCACTTCCATTGTTTTTTCCTAATATCTAAAAAGCTTTATTGCACGTAGTACAGAATCACAAAGCCAGAATGTAGCACATCATTCACTGCCAGACTCTATACACTTACGAGGGAGAGGAGTGAAAGAGTAGTAGTCATGACCTTCATTACTAAGCCCCTAGTGAGGTGGAATGCATCCAAGGAGTAGGAGAGGGTCTGGTGGTGGACTATGTGCTACATTCTGGCTTTGAGTCGGCACTCCTTGCAATAAAGCTTGTTGAAAAATAAAGTGCAGCCTGTGTGGATGGGGATACTGCGGGAAGGGATGGATCCTGGTCGGTATGTACACGCTGCAAGACTGGCTGGAGCAGTAATATGTGTATGTATGGTTAGGGAAATGTCATGCGTTGGTATAAAAGCTCGGACATTGGCTGGTCACCTATACCCGTGCGATCCAACTACCCTGTGCCGGGGATATAAGAATATGAAGGATGCAGTGTCCATAGATACGTGTCCATGTCACATATTGTTTGTATAATGGGAGTCTAGTATAGTTTAGTTTCTTACAGCTGGGAATGGACCAAGCCACAGGTCTAATACTAAATCCAGTCCATCCAGCTTCTTGTCTTCTCCACAAAATGGAGCCCTTCTGATCCATCTCTTAAAAGCAACCAGACCCGGCTTTCCCTGCCCATGCATGAGCCGCCTGAAGCAATGCGCTCATGCTCCTAGAAGACCTCGCATGGTTCTGTAATACCGGGCGTTACTGGACAGTATTCCGGCACTCTCCAGAATATCATACGCGCGATACACCTACCTCTCCCTGGCGCGGTGATAGGAGGGAGACCAGCTCACCTCCGCCCCGGAGTCATTGTAAGATCTAAGATTGGAATTCCTTGTCACAAAGCGTCACAAATAATAAGAACTGCCCCGGCATCTCCAGCTCGGAGAACTCCATCAGAATCTGATTTCATTCTAATGATGATCATTTGGGCTCCTGAAGTCTCCCAAAGCATAAAGAAAATATGTAACTTTGCAGATTCAGGGAAAATGCTAGCGGTCTAGCACCGAGGTGGCGCTGAGGATCGGATGAGTATATCTTTTTTTTTTTTATTTCAGCCCTGGACCAAAATAAGCACCTAAGCCTTGTAATGCGGGGGGGTCGTCCCACTGCATGGGTTCATTTTTAATATGCCCAGAGTTCTTGTTTAAGGGGGTCTTGTTGGCTTTTAGTGAAATGTTCATCAGACTTACCTTGACAGACTGGCACGTGTAGATGAAACGGGCATGCAGCAGCTGAGCCTGAGGGTTAGAGATGAGCCCGACTCTTGCCCATATATGACCTCCGCGGCGGCAGCAGCGAGCGAGCGGGACCTCCGCACCAAGGCAGGAGTGAGGACACAAAGGTATCTCAGCATTTCATTACTAAGCGGTGGAATAAGAGCGCCCGCACCGGCCATATCTTACCCTCAATGTACATCTGATTGTGTTTTTATACATGAGAGCCCTGAAGAAGCGGGTTCAGTAACCCCGGACACGTGTTGGCACGCTATTGTTAATACAAGAACAGATTCCCCACCTTAATGGTACTCCAGTGTCCTGGACACCCCAATACCCTCCAGGAGGTTTAGGAGCTGCCTGTGCCCGATTTTGATGTACAATTCAACAAACCACCAAGACTGTGAGAGAGCCATTGGTCTACCTCGGCCGGAGAGGCCGTCTCATTGGACAGAAGGGAAGGCTTAGCCATGAAGTCAGACGTCAGTAACAAAGCAAAAACCAATTCCAGGAGGGAGATGGAAGACGCTAATAAAGGGGACAGCAAACATCACGTGACAACTGTGCTAAGGCAGGACGCTCACTTGAAAGCTGAGGCTGCTTAGATTTTGTCTTCTGTGGTCCCTCCCCCGTCGTCACCGTGCTAAGAAAATTATTAGAAAACCTTTCCGTTTTCATGACATATCTTATTTTATACCCAGTGATGTCATCACCGGGTCTCTGTGCTTCTCTGTGCAATGCAGGCAGATCACGGCTGGTGGGAGGGGCTGGCAGAGTGCTGTGCATAGCTTCCTGAAAACATCACAGCGCCCCGTCCTCAGTACTCCTCTCCAGAGCCCTCAATGCAACCAGTGCAGTAGTTATACAAATGTTATAATGAAGGAGTGAGAGTTCCTAGGCAGGCTGTATTTGCATGCACACTGCCCAAGGTAACACCCCCATGTGATGCTGAGCCTTCATGAATGAAAGGGGCCAGGAAGAGTAAGGCCGGGGTGGAAAGGCCTAGATCAGGGGTGGGCAAACTCCGGCCATCCAGCTGTGGTAAAACTACAAACCCCATTTTATTCTCTGGGAGTCATGTCTGTGGCTGGGAGAATCTTGCAGTGCCTCATGGGATTTGTAGTTCCCCAACAGCTGGAGGGCCGGAGGTTGTCTACTCTTGGGCTATATGATGCTGGACGGCCTCCAGCCAGGAAATGAGGCGGGCTCTATATGACTTGCTGCAGCTTCTTATGTACATTGTGAAGAGCTCGCAGTGTGCAGTGACATCAGAGGAAGAGGAGAGGAGCCGGTACAACTGTTCAAGACTGAAGGGGAGGACGGAGGTCAGATAGAAGACTGAAGGGAAGGATAGAGGTCAGATAGAAGACTGAAGGGAAGGATAGAGGTCAGATAGAAGACTGAAGGGAAGGATAGAGGTCAGATAGAAGACTGAAGGGAAGGATAGAGGTCAGATAGAAGACTGAAGGGAAGGATAGAGGTCAGATAGAAGACTGAAGGGAAGGATAGAGGTCAGATAGAAGACTGAAGGGAAGGATAGAGGTCAGATAGAAGACTGAAGGGAAGGATAGAGGTCAGATAGAAGACTGAAGGGAAGGATAGAGGTCAGATAGAAGACTGAAGGGAAGGATAGAGGTCAGATAGAAGACTGAAGGGAAGGATAGAGGTCAGATAGAAGACTGAAGGGAAGGATAGAGGTCAGATAGAAGACTGAAGGGAAGGATAGAGGTCAGATAGAAGACTGAAGGGAAGGATAGAGGTCAGATAGAAGACTGAAGGGAAGGATAGAGGTCAGATAGAAGACTGAAGGGAAGGACAGAGGTCAGGTAGAAAACGGGAGGGAAAGCCGGAGGTCAGGTAGAGGACTGAAGGGAAGGACGGAGGTCAGGTAGAAGACGGGAGGGAAAGCTGGAGGTCAGGTAGAGGACTGAAGGGAAGGACGGAGGTCAGGTAGAGGACTGAGGGGAAGGACGGAGGTCAGGTAGAAGACGGGAGGGAAAGCCGGAGGTCAGATTCCATATTACAGGTTCTCTTTAATAACGGCTCACCGAGCACCTTAGCAAAGCCCTGAGCGTACCTGAGCGCTGCAGTTCTGAGAGATGATCTGTGGCAAGTCATTGCTCTGTGCTCCTGTGACGTTGCCGTATATGGCCAGACTGTGCGGTGCGTCCCCCCCGTGCAGGATTCGGTATGCCCGATCCTGGAAAAAGCTGCATGACTCCTGGGCTGTTCCACTGAAGAAAAGAGGGGGAGAGGAGAGTATTAGGAGACACCCAGCAAACGTGTCCAACCCCCCAGCCTCAGGTGGAGTAAAATGAGGAGACGTTACCGGATTGTGCAGCCGCCCAACGCGCTCATCCCAAACTGGACCGGACTGGAGGAGCACGTCTCTCCGGCCAGAGCTCGGGGTAGCATCAGCTGCTGGGGGGTCAAGGAGGATATGCAAAACACTAGAGATCCAGAAGGGGGCGCCACATGGCATCCTCTCCTTCCGCATAGAGAGCAATGAACTAGTCTGCAGGAAGGACGCTGTCAGTCATTAACAGTAATCAGCTTCTCTTGTTCATCCGCCACAGAGCAGAACAAGAGAAACAATATGGCTGCCTCGGGGTAACAAGAACGCCTATGTGCAAAAAGATGGCTGAGGATCAGTGTGTTCACCTTCTCCTCAGAACATGAAATAACTAGAAGAACAGAGTTTGTCTCGGCCCATTACATAGAGCAGGGGTAGCCAAACTCCGGCCCTCCAGCTGTGGTGGAACTACAAATCCCATGAGGTATTGCAAGATTCTCACAGCCACAGACATGACTCCAGAAGAGAAATGCTTCATGGGATTTGTAGTTTCACCACAGCTGGAGGGCCGGAGTTTGGCTACCCCTGACATAGAGCATGGGTAGGCTACCTCTGCACAATTCCCATCATGCATCTGCCCCTGGGAGTCATGCCCCTGTCAGAGTCTTGCAATGCCTCATGGGACTTGTAGTTCCACCACAGCTGCAGTGCTGAGGTCGCCTACCCCTGGCATAGATTGACGGCTTTAGTTAGGATACATGTCCAGTGTTGGCCAGCACAGGATATCCAACGAGATAGCCGGGATTCCCACTCCGAGTCTGCACAGAACTGCCGGCGGTCGAAGTGACGGGCTGCAAGGAGGGTTATGACATCATCAACAACGCACAATGACATCACACAGGGGAACAGGTCATAACATTTCATATCGATGGCACAGGAAGTGACGTGTACACAGTGTGAGGTGTCACTCTACCTTATAAATGACGGTGGTGTTCTGCTGAATGCTGGGACTTGTGGTGGGCACATTGCCGAGTATAAAGTCAACGCTCACATTGGTGATGCCCTGAGTTCCGTTGTACAGCACCGTGTATATCACCTGAAGGAAACGGAGAACTTTGTTATTTTCTAAGAAAAAGGATTTTATTTTTTAAATCCTTGAGGTCAGGGACTGGTGTGAATGTGCTGTGTGAATGTGCTGTGTGAATTGTTGGTGCTATACAGGTGAAACTCAAATAATTAGAATATCGTGCAAAGTTCATTTATTTCACTAATGCAACTTAAAAGGTGAAACTAATATATGAGATAGACTCATTACATGCAAAGCAAGATAGTTCAAGCCGTGATTTGTCATCATTGTGATGATTATGGCTTACAGCTCATGAAAACCCCAAGAACCCCAAATCCACAATCTCAGAAAATGAGAATATTACATGCAATCAATAAAACAAGGATTGTACATAGAACAATATCGGACCTCTGAAAAGTACAAGCATGCATATGTACTCAGTACTTGGTTTGGGCCCCTTTTGCAGCAATTACTGCAATTACTTTTGCACGATATTCTAATTATTCGAGTTTCACCTGTATAAATGGCCCAATGTGATAATTGCACATTCCCCGGCTCTATAGACGATAACATTCTATATTATTACCTGGGACACAACGTTGTTACACTGATCTCCCTGCACAACAGGCCTGGCTGTCACCGAGCTGCTGACTGGGACCTATAGAGGGAAAGGATGAACATGTGACTGGTCTGATTCCTCATTACATCCCGTGTCCCATCCATCCTCCTCTTCCTCTTACCGTACTGGCTCCCTGACCGGAGACATCTGGCGGCACCTTTATGGAAGAGAGAAGGACATTCAATATCACAATTCCCGAAACAGAATATTCATAGTCAGCGCTATGCAGATATTTAAAGTGACACCAAACTCAGGAATTAAATCCTAAAAATACATTCCAGAGGGGAATGTATCAAAACTGGAGCAGGCAGAATCTGGATCAGTTACCCACGGCAACCAATCAGCTTCTATCTTTTATTTTCAAAGCTTGACTGAACTAGTGGAAGAGAGAAGCTAATTGGTTACTATGGGCAACTGCACCAGATTCTGTCTGCTCCAGTTTTGATAAATTCCCCTCAATGTATCTTATTTGTGTATCACTCGGCTGCAGATCCTCCAATCATCTCTGAGTTGGTGCCGACACTGTCCTTCCTTCTGGAGGGGGGCTACTTGTATTCCCCATGGTCCCGGTGTGTGGTGTAAAAGTAGTCACCGCTCCAAGCTTGCTCCCGGGATGGACTACAATCTCCGTACAAATGAGTAAACTAAACAGGAGATTGTAGTCCATCATGAGAGCGACCTTGAAACGGTGACTACTTTACCGCTCCAAGATCAACATCGGTTGTCTGCAAAGTGACATGCAGGGTATAGACGTGTGTCAGGAAGCAGCACTTTAAGAAGGACACATTTTAGACCAGGGGAATGATTGTAAGTAGTGATGCACCGATACCGGCTTTTCAGTATCGAGTACAAAACTTTGCTTTCGGTACTCGTCTATACCGAGTACCGATACCGGTACTTCCGCTGGCATGCAGCCGGCTTCCCAGGCAATCTAATTGCCCGAGAAGCTGGCTCCATGTTGTCTGGCCGACTTGATTTGCTGGGAAGCCGGTTTCCCAGCTAAGCACAATCAGCATGGAGCCAGGAAGCCGGGCAATGAGTAATGACCCACCTCCAAGTTTCCTGATTGGCCGGGAAGCAGGCTTGATGCTGATCGGCCGAGACGCCGGCCAATCTGGAAGCCGCGTCATTAGTCGCCGCTCAGCTTCCTGATCGCACGGAAAGCTGGCTTCATGTTCCCCTACGGCACTGACGGTCAGAGGAAATCTTCTTCTGACCGGATGTTCTGGTATCGGGGAAGGTATCGGAGCATTTGAGCGAGTACTAGTATCGGTGCATCCCTAGTTGTAAGTGTCATTACTCTCCCAGACATCAGGCTTTGCTATAAGTATCCTTATTCCACCGACTAGACCTGTAACACTGGCAGGAGGGGAAGGCGGCGAGCTTACCCTGAGCACTGCGATATCCTGGTAGTAGTGTAAGGGGTCCAGGGAGAGCTCGGTCTCACAGCTGTCAGTCAGATTACTGAACATCCGCAGGCATAACGTGCTGCCGCTCTGCAGGAATTCTGGGAAATAAAAGACAGGAGTCTGCAGACACGGTCTATGGGTGTTAGGAAAGGAACTGCTTGGACTATGTTAGTGGAATATATTTGACATGGACTATAGTATGTGCTGAATTCATGCAGGAAGGAGATCAATGGGGAGAGTCATTAATTACACAATATAAAAAGTTCCTGGCACTCAGAGGTCTCAGATTTTGTGTAAATATGTGAGAAGCCAAAAGGTCAGTACTCCAATCTATAACATCTTCTACACCGGGAACATATTGGGGTTATTCCCTCCCCCTTGTAGGTGCAGCACCATGCACATTAAGACGTCTATGCGACACCAACCAGTATGCTTTATTCAATAATCCAGTCCAGTCTGAATTAGGTTTCCAGTGGGTAACAGGGCTGAGTAATTGGGGCCTTTTACATTTCAATGGTGGAGACAGGCAGACAAAAATATCATAGGTCACTTCCAGCACCCCCCAACCTTCGATAAAACCGGTCAGGAGTGCGATGGGATCTACTATACTGTAAACCCCCTCTGAAAAGTCTTGCACTTGGTCAAAGGCCGAGAGCCCGATAGTTACCCGAGAGAGGAGGGGACCCGGTGGCATACCTTATCCCGCCTGGTAAATGTCCCCTCTCCAAGATGGCCGCCGGCAGGTAACATCACGTGACGTCGTTACACACATGCGCAATGTTGTCACTGCGGGGTGTCACCCAGTACCCGCTCCTGCCTCGCGACGCCCCTGGGGATCCATGTATAATATGGCACACAGATAAGGCCTTGTAATGTACATGTAAGAACTGAGACGTCTCTATGAATCCTGCCCTAGAATAGTTCATACAATACACTGGAGAGTATGAAGAATCTCAGAGCAATTCATAGTAGGTGGTCACAAATTTACTACACAGTTAACTCCGGAATAAAAAAAAAAAAAGAAGAAGAAAACATGAGTTGATTACCTGATAACTCTGTTTCCAGGAATCTTCCAGGACAGCCATCGAGATATAGGCTCCGCCTGCCTGCAACAGGAAACACATCAACCACATTAAATAAATAGACTCCTCCTTCCATCCCAAGTCAGTAACCTCTAGGACCGAAGGCTACCCCATGCACAAAAGTATCCCCTCCTTCATCCAACCTCGGATGCCACCTGGATACACACCAAGGGCGGGGTCTGGCTGTCCTGGAAGATTCCTGGAAACAGAGTTATCAGGTAATCAACTCATGTTTTCCCCAGTCATCTTCCAGGACAGCCATCGAGAGGATCAGTGAGGACAAATCTTATCTCCCAGGGTGGGACCACAGCCTGCAGGACTTTCCTGCCAAACGCCTGGTCTTGTTGAGTCATAAGGTCCAGCCTGTAGTGCCTGACGAATGTCTGGAAGCTGGACCACGTGGCTGCTCTGCAGATCTGTTCTGGAGTAGCCCCTGCTCGCTCTGCCCAGGA